>NC_045738.1:4693147-4726054 GCF_008692095.1 Etheostoma spectabile | reverse complement strand
ACGTTCTGGGAACCAAAAATTGTTAGCTGGGTAGTTTTTTTCTTATTTGTATGACATTTCTGACATAGGCCGTCGCCACGTCGCCGTCGGAAAATGTTTCTAACATGCACTTGCCGCCTAGTCGCAGCTGGTCTCTCGTCTGCAATCCCTATTAAATAAATTCAAAAATCCACAAGGCGGGAACGGGGATAGACGTCTCCTGCTCCTTCTCCAGGGTATCCTTTGAATTGGCATAATCAGATTGAAAAGTTGCTCTAAAAGTAGGCCTACCGACAGTAGGCTATAAAAATAATACGATACATTTACTTGCAGTAGGCTACATCAGCTTTTGTGACCTGCACTGTTGGAAGAATCCATTGTAACTCTAAGATTGATTGAACATTGGCGCCATCTAGTGGATCATTTGCAGTAATTGCCTTAATGTATAAACTTCATACATTATGTAGCTAATTTCAAGTATGTGTATGAATATACCCTTTTTATTTACGTACATCTGTACATAGTAGTCAAACGTGCATGTTTAATGTTACCATGTTCATCTCTGTATTTTGCTGTAATGTTATGTCTGTGTATGTTTCTGTGTTGAAAGTAACACAAAGGTGGAAACTAATTCCTTTGTGTTTACACTTACATTGCCAATAATGCAGTTTCTGATAAAAATCGACCCAGTTTGACCCAGAGGTGAACTGTCCCCTGCTCCCTCCTCCCCTTTCCCCTTCTCACACAGCTTCTCTGTGCACGGTACCTTCACAGCAAGCAGGGGTGCCAATTTGCCAATTCCTTACATGGTAAAATGATCTGCTTCAACCGCTTCAAGGATTTTTTTAAAAGTGCTCGTGCTGCCCCCTTACCTGTGTCATGAAAAAATGCCGCCCTGGGCTGCTGTCCGCTTCACCCATGCCAAAAAACACTACTGATGGGCCAGAATGTTTTATTCTTGACCTTTAGCACTCTGAGGTGACACCTGGAAATGACCAAGCTTTTCCTGGCGTATAACCTTCCACTCTCCAGCAGTTTTTTTATGCTGCTTTTTGTTTTTCAAGCCTAAAACTTCAGGTCAGGCCAAAATGCAAACACATTCATATAACATGGTTACTTTGGCTGAAAAAAAGGAGCACAAAAAGAAAAAAAGGTTATACTGATGCACTTCTGATGTGCATCAGTCCTTTAAAAACATGCGTCCTTTACACAGCATGATCTTTTGTTTGACCGTAGCTTCCCCTTTCATTTTTCTTGGTTTTGCATCATTTGTGTCGTGCTCTTGGCTTAATCTACAACATATCCCGCACTAGAGCTATAAAGCCGCAGGTGAAGCACTTGTTAATGTGACAGTAATGGAACACACCTAAATAAGTCATTACTTAAAACCTAACTGCCTGCTAACCTGTTTATGAGCTCGGAGCGGTGCTGGTTCAGTGTTTGACTATGAGACCAGTCCACAGCTCAACAAGGGCCACATCACTACTGAATTGTTGGGAACAATGTTGTAGACTGGACTTTACTTTGGCAAGAAAAAAACACGGATGGATTTGGTGGGAAATTCCAGTAACATAGTCCAGATTCAGTCTGAAACACTGTCCAAAATGGAGCTTAATTCAAAAATACATATTAAAGAAGTTAATGCAATCAGTGAAAGCTACTCATCTCATCTTGCTTCCACTTTTTCCCGTAGATAATATAAATAAGAATTATTTGCACTTGAAAGAAAATATATGATCCATTATGCTTTCATTAGAGTGCTTCAACTTTGCCTCCACTCTACTTTGATGATGGGTTAATGATATTATTTCATTAAAATTCCCTGCTTCTGCACCACAATATCCGTTAAAACCTCCAGTGTTAATGCAGCCTGATATAAGGTGGGGAGTAAAGCTTTCAGCCTTAATGTGGAAGTTTGTTTTGCAGCAGCTGTGTAGCCGCTGCTCTGCCCACACAAAAACACACAATCATAAGCCCTTCACCGACGCAGACACACTTACACACACACGTGTATTTACTTCCAACGCACAAGTCTCTTTTTGTTTGTAGATGTGACACACACACACACACACACACACACACAGGCAAAATCCACATACTGCAGCTTTGTGTGGATTTGAAAGGCAATCAGGCGGTCTGAGCAGAGGAAAGCTTTTAGGTCCGCAACATTAGCTTCCTTTTAGTGGTTGGAGGGGTTTCCATCTACTTAACCACACTGGTCAAACAAAGCCTCACCCTGTCAGCTTGTTGCATCTCACAGGAGAAGTGTCACGGAGACCTGAGTTACCGTTTCTACTGTGGATGAAACCATTCAGTTCAAATGTTAAGGGCTTAGTTAACCTCTACGGCTCTAAAGCTAGATTGGTTTACAGAATATCTAACTTACATAATCAGGAGCTTTGTTTTTTTTGCTCGAAATGTTAAAGTTTAGTTTTTTAATTCATATTTGGTCATTTCCAGTCAACAAAGCCTAATTGTAGTAAAGTGTTTGATATTATGATACTGTATGTCCCTCATCCAAAGATTACTTTCACTCACTGCTGGTGACTCATCAATGTCTTAAAATAATTTCTGCATAATTGGAATTGAATATTGTGATAGTGTAGGCAAGTAATATAGTATTATAAAGTATAGTAAGTCTATATTATTATTAATAATATATTAATAGTAATTGCATAAGGAATGTGAAATATGAGGAGTTATTCTATTGTAGTTCACTCCTTGCACGGTGCAGTGGCTTTTTGAAAAAGCATTCAAAAGCCAATGAAGGCTAAGTGGCTTTTAGTTTTGAAATAGTAACATAATTCTTCTAAAATTTGACAGCATTTCTGCCTTACGATAATGTAACAGCTTGTCAACACGTGTACACATAACCAAGGTTTATCGTAAAGAATGTTTTATTATAAATGAAGATTTTAAGAATAACTACTAATTTGTGTATACAAGTTTAAATTGTGCTGATAAGTAAGAGTTAAAATTGTATATATATTTAAAAGAGTTACATTACAATAGCAAAAAAAGAACAGACAAATCCACATGCTCAATACTTCATCGTAGCTTTATTCAACAAACTGCACTTCAGCCTTCTTTGGTGGAGAAACACGCAAATAGCCAAACATCAGTAATAGTCATAGAAAAAATTCATAATTGAATAGAAAGGCCATTGTCATTCATCTCAACGTAGCAGAATGGTTGGAGCGGCGGCCATTTTTAGTACACTGTTCCACTGCAAAATAACTAGCAGGCTACTTTCTGCATAAACATCTGTTTTATTCAATAGCCAACAAACTCCAGCACCAATCTAAAAGAAGAATATCAAAATGAAAAACATACTGTTTTTAAAAACAAACAAACAAACTTATTAATATACCACAAATTCTACAACAAGCACAAGAAACACTGTCATTTCAAGTCATAGACAAGCTACAGTCATTTAATTTTTCATTTAATCACATTCTGTTTCTATCATTTTCAGGATCAAATAATTGTGAATATTGACCTCAAATTACAGAATAAATGGACTGATCTGGATGAATCACAACATTCTACCATTGTTGACTATACAACAAAATCAGAGTTAGTATTTCAGAATACAGATGTCTAATTAGGTTTATGTCTGACTCCCAGACACAGAGCCAGCTCATTTCTCTGGATCTTTCCGTCCTTGTTGATGTCACAGTGACGCAGAAGGATGCCTCGCAGCTTGTCCAGCTCAGGGATCGTGAGATTGGGCTGGAGAGGACAGAAGAGAGCGGAGTGGAAAAGCATTATAGCTGGAAATCAACACTATGCCAGCGCTCATAGACGGGTGGATGGACGCCCATCAAACTCAAATAACATCTGTTTCAAAGAAATCATCTCTTTGAGTTGACAGTTACTTAGCTTAGCTCAAAACTATGTCCTCTTTAAAAAAATACATTTTAATTATATAACAAATTTTCAATAGTATGAATTCAGTTTATATTTAATTGTGGTGTGGCGCCACACAGATCTTCAACCATTTATAATTTTCAGTTTTTCGGTCACATATTTGGAGTTGATGTAGTTGTACAGTGTAGAGCCTAATTTGTTTAATTGTTGATTATTTTAATTGTATGTGCATAAAATAAATGTCCATAATGATTTTCCAAAACCCAGAGTAGTGTGTTTAAAATTGTTTCACATAGACATCAATCCAAAAATTCTATTACTATGATAAATATTACAAAAAAACAGAGCCTCCTCACATTTGACCAGCTGATATTAAAGAGTGTGCATATGAAATGATTAATTGTGTATCATCTCTAATGTTGGAGATGTGATCTACAACACTGTAATATCTGAATGTCAGAAAGCATGTTTGCAACAACCAGCAGCATTGTGTCCTACCCTGACCAGCTCCATCATGTCTTTGACAAAGCCGTCCACTTCAGGACCCTCCAGCGCTCCTGTCTTACTCTAAACAGGGAAGAAAGAGACAGACAAACCGAGGATGAAAAGAACAAAAGACAGAAAGGAGGAAAGCGGATTACTTCATCTAATTCACCCACTCGCATTATTCAGTCATTCATTAGTCGTCCTTTTCCAGGCGTATTGCTTTGTGGGGCTGGCATCCTGGAGGGTTTGCATCTAAATCACATAACTACTTACAATAAATTAATAAGAAATATAGACAAACTGCAGGGAGAATATGATGTATTTGACCCTCCTTCTCACTGCAGTTGTGCAAACGATTTTGCTTGGTAGCAGTTTCAAATGGTGCCATATGAGAAAGCTCAAATATTCAACTTTGTGCCAGTGTTTCACCCTACCACCCAAGAGATGTTATGTGAAAGGCTGCGGTTCATCATAAAACAGCTTTCACGCTGTGCTTTTAATTTAAGAGTTAGAAAAGAGCAGCCATGGTGTGAAACATGAGTGACACTTCTCACCGAACGCTAAAGTAGTGCAGGCCGAATAAAAAGGTTCCAGCTGAGCCATTAGTTCAAGCACTACTCGGCAATACAGACAAGCTCATAAACATGATTTTACAGAATAAGAGAAGCTTATCAGTGAGTCATGTTAGGAATAATTGACTCCTATCTGGAGCTGTACTGTGAATGGTTCTGACAGAGTTAAGCCATCATCCCAAAGAGTGACTTGACATTATAATGGGTACTTTATTTTATTATGTTTCATTACAGGGAAGAGAGCTAAGTGGGTTCACTGTTGCTGTACCAAGTCCTCTTCTCCACACACACACACACACACACACACACACACACACACACACACACACACACACACACACACACACACACACACACACACACACACACACACACACACACACACACACACACACACACACACACACACACACACAGTTATTATACTTACAACATCATAATGGTTAAAGATCTTGTCAAAGTCTCTTTTCCTCTCCTCTTTACTGCAGGCCTGGGGAAAGAGGTTGTAAAATACGGGAGGAAAGAAATTAAATAATAGAACATAACTTTTTAAACTGTTGCAAAACAATTAACTCATGTTGTCATCTGCCATGTATTACAGAGCGAGATACACTTACATCCATCTCGAACTTGAGCAGAAAATTCTCCTCTAAAGCCAAGATCCTATTGAGGAAGAAATACATATTATACCAGCCTTTTAGTATTCAAAGAGAAGTATGTTCCTTATGGTGGAATTATCACCATTTATTTATCTTTTTTATAAAAAAAGATTCCCCATTACACATGCAAGCTCAAATATCTAGCCTTTTAAAGATAGAAAAGGAGGGAGGGGCGAGTTAACCTCCATTTTGTTTGACACTACTTCAAACATTAACAAGAAGTGACATCACCAAACATCATTTAGAGCACCTTAAACATCAAAATGTCTCATCCATATGAACCTTTTCTCAAAATGCAAACTGGTTAATCAAAGAATTAATTTTTGAGATGTTAACATTAGGTAAAATGTGATCTAATTTCTCTTTTATGGCTATATGCAACCATCTATTGTGTGATGCAGTAGAGATACAATCACAGGTGACTGAGATCGTAACATTGCCGGGACTTTGAAGAACAAATCTTTTTCCTGCTCTTTCAAAAGTACCTGGCCATGTCGTTCAAATCCAAACAGCCATCCTTGTTTTTGTCAAAGATTTTCATCTGAAAGAAAAGGGAGTATACTCAGAACCACGGAAAGAGGCTATAAATCTCTCTGTGTGTGTTGTTTCTGGTTATTTCCTCACACCACCTGTGACTCTAGAGCCGACTCATTCCATCTGACACTGCACTGAGCGTGAACCAATCTCCTACTAATTCAAATCTATCTGAAACTCTGGGTTTCAACAGAAGTAACTCAGGGACACAGGTAAATAAGTAACACAAACTTCCTTCTGTGACACTCTTGTTTTTTGATATCTGCAGCACACAAGATCTGAATATGTTTCAGTTAGGCAGAATAGCTGATTGCAGCGGCCACTTAAATCTTTTCAGTCTCATGCTGTTTTTATCTGTAAAAATGAACGTGTTGAAAATGTTATGAGAACATGCATACTTTTGATCCATTCCAATTCATGTACAGTAACCTACACTTCCAAGCTACTTGGAAATTGCAGGATTGGTCTGTTTTAACAGGAGAGTGACCAATGAATGCAGCTGCACACTAAGTGAAGAAAGGTTTAGCATTAACATATCTGTCTAAAGGCCGTTTTATGGTTGTGCGGAAACTCCACGCCGTAGCTACGCCAACGCTCCTACGGCATCGTGACCCTTCGGAGTTCTGCGTTGGGGTTGAACGTGTTTCTTTGCATTGTAGTGCATTTCACCACCAGAACACTAGGGAGTGTGCGGTTTCCAGAGGGTCAACCGCAACAGTCTTTGTTTACTTGTGCGTTTGTGTGTGCCTCGAGCCGGCGTGTGTGTAGGGAGTGGGCGATAGAGCAAGGGAGAAAGTGGGAGAGTGACGGCAATGGTGTAAGGACCGAGTACCGACTCTAAAGTCATTGTGAGAGAAACAAAGTGTCTTCCCTGTGTTTTCTGACCAAGGTGGGGAATCTGTTTCAGGAAAAGTTAACCATCTCCTTTATTTCATGTTGTTTGAGTACTGTATTACTACCATTGTGTCTGTGTACTCCTCCAGCTTATCAGATGACACTTTCTTATGATGCTGTTGGAACACATCTTTCAGGAAAGCCTAAGAGACAAAAGTTGATAAATAATCTAAAAAACAATCAAATCCAGGGGTTGAATTACACAGGGTTCTCTAACACACGAAACAAAAAGGAAACTTTGCATTATGCACATTGCATTATGTAGTGAGGAACAGGAATAGACATTTCAGTGTACAGCATGACAGAGCAGGAAACAGTGGTTAAGGGTTTCAGTCATTCTCTCCCAATGCCACTACTGTAGAGGAACAAAAATTGTTCCTCTACAGAAATGAGATGTGAAATTGCTTCTGCTGTGTGTTTGTGCTGACCATTTTACCTTGAGCTCCCGAGCCGATATGTAGCCGCTGCAGTCAACATCGTACTTCCTCCATATCTACAGGGGGCAGGAAATGGCAAATCAGCAAATGCTTACATGCAATGTGGTTATGGGTGAATCTGAACTAGAAACATGAAACCATAAAAAAACTGTCAACTGGTGTGTTTTCATGTGTTGCTGCAACTCCATTCATCTCAGTTGGCCTGTTACTGGTCGGTTTGGCTTGGCTCTCTCTCTCTCTTTATCTAGGACAATGACTATGCGTTGCATCTTGCACCTGCTACAATCATTTTATTAGAATGTATCCATTGATTAATTTCCTGGTTGATGTTATAGGCTCAGAATCAAAGAACTGCTAAAAAAGAAAGACATTAAATGCACCCTCACTGCACAGAAGCAATCCTCACCCAAGTCTCGGTCCGGGTTACCCACAACTCCTAAACCCAGGTAACATAAATGCACATGCAAAACATTAACAGATCATTAAAACATACTTTAACGAAGACAGGAACCATTCAGAACACAGTCCCATGAGCCTGTGCAGTACTGTAACGACGGTGTCCTTTTGTTACAGTATTGTGCACACACCTACGCTAAAGTTAAAGCATACAAACACCCGTGTATTCCCTGTATTACCCTACTGCTTTTGTCGCTATGACCACCTTTTCCACCTTTAGCATTTATTTATGTCTTTTGAACGTGCCTCTGAAGCACTGTGGCTGCTCTCCCTGTTCACCTGTTTGGTTTGGTTGTCATAGTAATCAAAGGCATTGTTGAGAAAGGCGAATTGGTGATTTGGGAGTGGACTAAAAAAATAATCAGGCTTAATCCGGCTACATTAAAATATCAATGACAATGTTGTAAATTATATTTGTCAACACTGAGCCTGCTACACATGTAGATTAACCTCACAGAAGTTAGCGTGGTTAGCGGCAACAAGCGCATCCTCAGAGCGGTTTTACCAAGGATCATGTGTATGTAGCCCAAGCTATCCGAATCTATCTCCATCCCACATTTGCCTACCTAAACCTCCACCCCCAGTCAAACAATGAATGTTGCAGTCACTCCATGTCCTGGACCACTGGCACATCAGGACACCTCTGCAATTTTTAGTTTTATTTTGTTGAAAATATTAGTGGATGTGGCTCGCCTCATGTCGTCTTGTTGCGTCCCTTGATGTTTGGTATACTCACTGACCTTACCTTAATGAATTCAACACTGTTGTCCAGAGGAGCTTCTCTGCGGAAAACTAAGAGGAAGTTCTCATCTTCAGGGAGGATCATATTGGCCAACTGGAAAACAGAGAAAAGTGATTGAATAATAATGTTTTATGAGGCTTTCCAAATCTTGTCTATTTTATTCTTGGAGAGAGTAACAATTACAACAACAATGACTGTACAAACTCAAGAACAATTTAATCCAATCCGGTCTGGTCCTTTAATTTTGATCAGATCAGGTGACAGTTTTTAATAAATCAATTTTCTACAGAAGAAAGGGATCCAATGAAGCTTTTTTACAGTGCGGTATGTGGATTATCCTGATAAGATGGGACACTCTATATGGAAAGAAGATTTTTATTTCCACCATCATTGTGTTAAGATAGAAGCAGACGTTTAAGCCGCAGATACCTCAACCTCTGCCAACTGGACCTATCTTCGTGGCTAGATACATACAGTAGGAGGGAAGAGAGAATTTATGTTGTATTGCCATTTGGATGAACAACCCCCCACCTGGCTCCTATCCAGGTCACGTTGCTTCTCATTTTTTTCTGTCCTTTTATAGTATTAGCCCCCCATTAGCAGATTAAACTGGCCCCCTTCATCGGTCTAATTATAATACAAGATGATGCTGCCAACTTTTACTTCAACAAGCGCAATGCACCAACAGATTAATGCCAACTCCAACAGAGCTGTTCAGAAAATAAATGGAATCAACAAAGAAAACAAAAAAAGTCTTGCCATTACTGCCACCAGCAGAGTGTAACTGTTCAGACTGTATAGAATTCTATGGATGGCAAATGAAAGATGGAGGACAGGTTGAAACCTTAGTTTCATCAAGTATCCAAACACTGAAGTGTCTTTGAGTAAAACAGAACCGCTGCCAGATCCATGACTGTTGTGTTGTACAAAGCTTCAGGAGGGAAGGTTTCAGGATCATTACTATTTCAAAATTCCAAAAGTGCATTCATGTTATCTAGCACAGTTACTTACCCTGCAGTAATAGTAGTTTCTTTAATGTCATTTAGAATCATAGTGTTTCTGCTGTTTATTAAATCACATAACAATGCACGTAAATGTCCAAATGAGTTCCAAACAGTGAGGTATACAGAAATAACATTTGGAAAAAAAGAGAGCATGTGTATCAAATCAGGAAAGACAAAGTGGGATGGGTGTGTGCCTAGTTGGTAGGGCGTGTAGCTACTGTACAAAAAGGTTTGACCATACTGTTCCTGCATCAGCCCCTGTAAATCATGTAGTTGGCAAACAAGTATTGATTTATTTTTTTTTTTTTTACAAATCTTGAGTAGAAGCCAAAGCCTTTGGGGTCTGTGGGTGCAATGCATTAAGAGATTGGCATGATGAGTGAGTACACGTTTCTTTTTCAGAAAAAAAGAAAATGTACTTCATTCCGCTGATGAAGCACTGTCGCTGTGCCAAGAGCCCCATTCCTGTATCATTTTTTTCAAATTTCTGGGAAACAGCCGCAGCTTGTTAAATTGGCAGTCAAGTTTGATTTCATTTTATAAACAGACTCAAACAGTCATTTAAGAATTAATCGTAATTACTTTTAATTAACAATTGCTTAATTACAAGCAAGAGTCCTACTTGAAGACCAAAAGGATCATTAGATTATTCCCCATTTAGAAGAATCATTTTACCTGATTAGATTTGTGATACGTTTATATAAATACTGTATGTAGATTGTTAGGTAGTTCCTCTGGCTGTCTCTTCAGGATGGGCTCAGCAGTGCCAGAAATTTGTTTGCTTTCTTTTTCATTATGGTACAAGCTGGATCATGCATTGATATCTCATCAGATAAGATGAACAGGAGATGCAGCAGAAGATGAGGGAGGGGAGGTGGAGGAAGCCAAAGGGCTGAGTGGATTAGATCAGTCAGACAGAAGGGAAAGAGAAGAATAAAGAATAAAGAGGAAGTTAGAGTGTGAAGGTTTTATTTTGCAGATAGTCACAGTGAGAAAGAGAGGTGGTGTTGTGTGGGAGTTGGCTATGTCGCCGAATTGTGTATGGCAGTCACTCTATGCACCATAAATATGAAGGAGAATGTCATAAATCAGTGATTACTCACTATTAAGTACCCTACATTTAATATGAAGGAAATGAACTGAAAGAGGGAGCTATTTTAGACACAGAAATTGTGCACTGCAGTACCTCTTCAATCTGTAGTTTCCCATCAGCAGTGACATCATAGGCAGACATAAACCTTTGTTTCAGTCTCTGGACTCTCTCTTCAGTCACTTTCTCCTGTAGAAACACAATACGTAAACATACGTTAAAATGCAACATTGATATTCTTGAATCAATGTTGCAGCGAGCATTAAACTGGGCAGATATATGATGATCCAGTATGTGAGGGTGCAAAATGAAATGTCATTTACAGTAAATTCTAATGAAAAAAACCAACATGTTGTATTTTAAAGTCATTCTTTTAAATCACATTTGAGAAGAATATTAAAGGACAAACACTGAATTGGCTGTTAGTCACAGTTATTTTAAGCAATGTAACCATGGATACTGCTTTGATCTCCCATTTTTTATTCTTAAGGTTTGCTTTCTTAACCCAAGACTTACTGTGTGTCTCTGTACATGTCCTCTTTGGTCTACTTGGTATTTCAAATACACACAACATAGTGTGTGGGCATTATACCACAAACATGACGTCATCCAAGACAAGATGAGATATTTCTACTAATTCTAATTATTTGCGATGCTTTTAGAGTGTGTTAATCAATGGACTTTACTACCTTCGACTGCAGCAAGTATTTACTGCAATACCTCAGTGAAATATATAAAACCTATCTAAACTTTCTCATGAATCTACACCATTTACTATAGATAATGAAGAGTCAGAAAGTACATTCACTCATGAAACATGATGTACTTCAGGATATGGAGTATGAACGTCTTCTAGATAAGTTATCCTTAGATATAATCTAAGAAAAAAAAGCTGCAAAGACAGCTTGTTGCATGCGTATCTGAGTTAAGAATCACATTTCTGGTTCCTGTCCAGACCAGTCTTTTTATCAGTCATAGCTCAGACAAAAGCTTGAAGCAACTGAAAGAGAGAATATTTTCTGACGTTGAAGTTATTTTAAGACATATTTAGCAGCTAGCATTTTTGAAACCTCCCCCCCCAATTCTGTAGTGTAACTATAGAAACTTGTGGATCAATGAGCTGAAGTCTGATTCAACGTTTCATGCAGTGCACAGTCTGCAGACTAGCAAGTGCCAGATCCTGACTCATTACTGAAAGGCAACTGTTTATCTTCAGCATCCGTTTTCTATCAGATACTGACTCATGTTTGGCACCACTAATCTCCTGTTGCTAAGCAGAAGTTTTGAAAGCACATATTGATATTTGACTTGATGTACACTATTGACATCATGTACACTGCATAACAAAGTCATTTATTCCGGGATTACTGGTATATTAAACAGTGTGTCACTTGCAAATTTATTAGGTTGCATATGAGTATTCATTGAAAAGGTGTTCATTCATGTAGGAGAAATCTGCATAATTACCAAATATGTTGCACTTGAGGAAATGAAAAGACAGATATACAAGTTAGAAAGGCACCATGTAGATAATGGCACCCAATGGCTGAATATAATATAATAGAATGACTGTGCCATTAGAAATACACAACAGTACTTATCCTGGGGGCATTTATGATGGAAAGCAAACATCAGAGAGACAAAGCGTCGGTGGTCTGTTTGTTTTAGTACAACCCCATTAGTATGTGAGGGAGTCCAGTCACACACACGCAAACACACACTGGAACACGTACTAATAGTTGTGTGCCCATTTGGTTTTCCATTATAACTGGAACTGGAACTTTTCCTTTGACAGTGACCAGAGCTCTTTTTACATCGTTACAGTCACTCCACCCATCAAGATAAATGCACGGAGGTTCAGCTGCCCACACAGCAGAGATCACAAGTGCTGCAAAGTCTGGGTCCAAAGCCAAATGTGATTCCCAGAAGCTAATTCAAGATATAACTTTGACAAATGGTGTCTTACATTAAATAACCCAAAAATGAATTACCATTGCATGCATTCAATTGAATTCAATGGCCAATTTAAAAATAAATTGTTGCCTGTACTTGTAGAACATGTGCAATACATTAAATAACAAGATAAACTAAGAAATATGGCAAATGTATGCCTCATTTCCTGAGATCTTCTTCTTTTAAAAAACAGTAGGGCTGGGCAATATGCCCAAAATCTTTTTTCCTGAAATACTGTAGGTCATTATATATTATGATAACACTACATATCACAATAAAGCATGTTTTTATTTAATGAATTATCTATGAAATAGCCACATGGTAAGACCAACTTTTTGTATACCACTGTGTTAAATAAATACTTAATAAATACGGCGTATTTTCTTATTTTATTCTTAAGTGCAAAATTAACATAACATGCAAGGATCAGAACGTAAAGAACCGTCTAAATGACAGAAATATTGCCGTAACGCAGTTCAGCCGCTAGCAATAGAAACAACATATAGAAACATTTATAGTATATCGCTTTGACGGTATATCTTCATATCGCCCAGCCCTTATGTACATCAACACTAAGTTATTCTAGCATCATTGATGTAGCATAGATATGACACAGTATAATATACATTTGTCAATATCAGATGGAATTAATGTTGCAGTATGTGCCTTTGTGTTTGTTAAGCTGTTGTCATCACAAGTTATGGATAAATTCATCTAAACAAATTCTTACCTGCTGACCCAGTTTCTTCATCATGTGAACGAAAAAGTCATCAAGCTCTTTGCCCTCAATGTAGCCATTATCTGTCAAAGAAAAGTCCTTTAGGTTTTAAAGCCAGTGAATAATTCTCAAAATTCAAATATGACTGAGAACTTTCAATGTCACTAGTGACTCTTATCACTGCCAAATTGTTTTCATATTTTGAGTTTTGACCTGTGTAAAGTCTGGCTGTGCATTTATGATCAATCCACTTGCAGACAAATATTAATAAATACATTATAAAGTGCTGTAATTTCTCTTTAGGTATATTTATGGTGAAAAAAAACTGTCCTCACCATCTGCATCAAAGTGTTGCCAGATTTCCAGGAAACCAGCTGCATCCAGGTTTTTAAAAGCAGTGTCCATTTTAAGGTCAGAGTCAACTTTAACACATTAAAACACCAAGGACTGAGGTGACAAACTGTGTTGCACTGTTCAGCCTGCTTGGTTGACATATGCTCTTTCAGATTTAAACCACACCTCCTCAGCATGTGTGTGAGCGAGAGAGAGCGAGAGAGAGCGAGAGCGAGAGCGAGAGCGAGAGAGAGAGAGAGAGAGAGAGAGAGAGAGAGAGAGCATCATGTAGCATAATATTTGCCATCTGGTGGCTGTATTGTTACATTGCAAAGCAGAACTTCTTTTACAAAAGTTACAAAAAAAAGACAATGCAGAAATTTTGAAGCTGCAAAATTGTTTTTAATTAATGTTAATATTTGCATGAAGAAATCCAACACCAGCAGAATGACTGGGGGACCATTTTAAATTATGACAAAATTGCACAAATAACGTATCAAGACTGATAATGAGCAAACATGTAATTTTTATGTGCATTTTTCTTCCAGTTGAAGGAAAACGGACATTGTTTTGCATTATTTCTTTTTTTGAATCATGATGAAAGTAACATTAAATTGATTACATGTAATAACAAATGAATACATACAAAGAATTAATTTCTACATTTATGAACACAATGTACATGTGAGAGGAAAAACAAAGGATCACCGGCCACTGTTTTTCATTCCAAATAAGTTACAAACAAACCCCTAGTAAAGTAGTGTACTTAGTACCAAAACAATTTTAGGATTTGTTGTGTTCACATAGGCATGTGAATGTTTCACAGTGTGTATAACACATGTGCGTATATTACACATACATATATATACACATGCACACTCCTAGATGTATGAAAGCACATATATACATACATACAGTACTCACAACCACATCATGCAGTCACACACACACACACACACACACACACACACACATACACACACAGAGAGTCTAGACGCAATGCTACTGGTTATTTTTTACTTTCTTCACTCCGTACACCAACATAAATAAAGATGGATTCTCATTTTTCAGGGTTGAACAGATCAGTCTTTCAGACAGCCAGCTGCTTCTGAAATCCCAAACAGAAAGCAAAAACAGAGAGAAGAAGGGATCCATATGATTTCCTTGCATCATAAAAATGGTAAGAAATGTCAACGGAATACAGCACACAGCCACACGTGTTCCCTTTAAAGTAATGGTATTTTGTTTTGTATGTCCTGGAACACCTTTCAAACAAAAGTGATGTTTGGTTTTGGGGCTGAGACTGTAAATCGAAGCAGATGTTGACATCAGAGACTAGATTAACTATGTACAGCAGGAATAGTGTTATTTCAGAGCAATGATTAGTGACAAAGATGCAAAATCTTATCAGAATCCCACAAAAAGACATCAATAGACACCGTAGGAAACGCTGCACCAGTAAGACCTTCGGCTCTGACTTGGCTTGGACTATTGTAGAATAACATACATTTGTGACCTTTTCACACTGCGCATAAAGAACAATGTCTGGTGCATGTTTAAATAAACATTGGAGCACACTATAGCCTAAAGTTAAAGTAATTCCAAAGTGGTTAATTGTGATGTAATGAAACATCAGTTGGATCTCACAACATATAGGTGTGTTGGGGGGTATACTGCTGCTTTTCACATCATATAGGATGATGGCAGAGATGGGACAGATTCCCATGTTATGGCAATGCAAGCATTTTTGTCATCAGTTTGTATGACTGTTAAAAATACTATGCAATGACAATGTCACTATATTATTAGCACTATATTAATTATATTTGGGTTTATTTTCATTGAATGATGGCTGACGTGAGGCATTCATATTTGTATAAAAATATTAAGTTTCCCAGTAATAATTACAATTTGGATGTTGATAAAAGTTAACTGGTAATTACTGTACAGTAACTCCAATATAACATGAAAGCAACACAATGGCTAAATGTATGTCCCAACCTATATGATATCCATAATTAGTAAAACTGCATGATTTTAAATCAAAGAAAACAATCCAGCGCTAAGGGGACAAACTTTAGACAGAGGTACAAGTTGTCCAAAAAACTCAGTTGCTTATTTTTTTTTTTTTTCTTTAGCTCGGTTGGTAGAGCAGGCGCACACATATAGAGGTTTACTCCTTGACGCAGCGACCGCGGGTTTGACTCCGAACTGCGGCCCTTTGCTGCATGTCATTCCCCCTCCCTCTCCACCTTTTCATGTCTTCATCTGTTCTGTGAAAATAAAGGCCTAAAATGCCCCAAAAATAACTTTTATAAAAAAATAAATAAAAAAAATGCCCTGAAGGTCAAGTCTGAAGTGTTTAAAGGCTGGAGTTCCCTCAGTGTCCCACTTTCACACAAAGATCAGACTGAAGAGATTATTGTCAAAAATGGATCCAAAAAAGCTACTGAAATGGGAAGCAAATGTCAGTGGCTTCCATGTTGCCTTCAAGCTGATTATGTGGCATATGTAAATCCCTCTTGTTGAGTAAGTTCTTTGCTGTCATTGGATCATCAGCACATCAAGGGAATGTTAATACATGTCAGTGTGTTATCGGAAGTTGGGAATCCATCTGTCTTCAAGAGCAATTCAGAGTGTGTGTGACTGTGACAAACACTGGCACACCACACAGTTTAGACAATATGTTTGACCAAAAACACTACAGAAATGTTAATATAGCACTCTGTATTGCACTGTAATGACAGACACATACTGCCTTACCCCATAAACTGTGGAAGGATGCAGTTTAAAGGTATCATAAAATAAATGTTTTTTTTCCCCCACAGTGTCTAAACACAGAGAACAGTGTTAGTTAACAGTGCTGAAGCCTTATTGATTGGTTATCAACAGTGAAGTTAAAGTGTACCACAGCCAACACTCCCACACAAGACAGACAAGAGTTCAGTTGGGATGTTAGATAAGGTCGTTAACTAGTTCAGTTTCCTCTGAGTGACCAAGCTACATCAAATGTGTATTTGTGATTCATGGAGGGCTGAGATTCTCAGCTGAACCTGTATTTACCTAAAAATAAAGATGAATTGCATAATGGATTCAGTCACCTCTGAAGTCCGAAGAAAGGTAACTTGCACATACTGAAAATAGCATATAGAAAAATCTATACAAATATACTGAAGGAACAAAATGCCATTGGGTCCTGGTCGTATGTACAGTACAGTGATCCTGGTATTACTGTTACATGTGTTTGGTCCCTGGGAGACAAGCTACTGCAACAAATAGCAACAACACTTTAGATTAGTAGTACACTCAGTTTCCCAGTCTCTCTCTGTCTTTTGCACATAAAGTTGGCTGGTTCCTGAAATCCTCTCTCTTTTATTTTTTCTTTTAAGTGGTTTACAAACTCCATTCAGGTGGCAGTATTCATTGGCAGAATACGCATGTTCAACCCAGGAACGATTTCTTCAATTCCATGAGATTTTTACCTGACAGCAAAGATTAGGAATGAAAGGAGAAAGTCTGTTTGTGAGAGAGAAGGAAGCTCTTAGGAAACTTAGCACAGTTTGGTTTACTAGGTGAAATACAACTGAAAAACTGAGGATTTATTCCTTCAAGTGTTAGTATCAATATTTTCCATCACAGATAACCAAACTAACTTGAACTTGAAACTTTGTATTACCTGATAAAGCAGGTCCTCTTTGCGGTCAGACGGAACGTACAGGTACAACCTCTAATATAAATGAAAACATATTGATTTTAATCTTGCTTAGTTGTTTACTAATGTCAAAGTGTGAGCAACAGTTATTTGCTGTGAATTTCTCCTACTTATATTAAAATAAAGTCCTTGTCTGCCTCCTCCACAGAGTCTGAGGACTTCTTGCGCACAGCCTTGTCAGGGTTTGGAGATTGGCCCTTGGTCTTAGAGGAGCTATGGTCCTCAGAGTTGGTGCGGAGACGGCTGGGTCGCTGAACAGAGTCTGACACAGACCCCGTCCTCACTGAAAACAAGAGAGAGATGAGGAAAATAACAGTAAGTGTTGACCATGCTTAGAGCAAGGGGAAGACAGGGGGAGAGAGAAGAAGAGGTTTGCTATATTTTTGGGTACATGTAGCGGTTTTTAGGTGTGCTCCTACAGTTGGCTCTTGCTCCAATGCCAGCCCTACAGCCAGTAGGAATACATAAACAAAACCAGGAAGCACCTTCGTCCCATCTTATATTTATAATACACTATATTTATATTACTTAAAGCTGAATAACAATTTGCATACCAGCAGTGTGTAAACATATCTATTTAATACAAAACAGTATTTAAACTGTAGCAGCAAAATAAATAGTGTAGAAATAAAGGATACTTTACTACTAGGATAATCTAAAAAAACAAATAATGTAGGGCTAGGATGAATTGCTGAATTCCAAAATTACACAAAGTTGTGAATTTTGTGAATATACAGATTGTTATCCCTGTGGCTGGTGTTATCCCTGTGGCTGGTGGTCTGTGCCGAATATTTTCCTAGTCTCTGCCCAGTGCATGCTGGGATAGATGAGAGTGAATACTTAAAAGGGATCCTGCTCTGTATATAAAAAACAACCCAGATTCAATTAAAAATTATTAAGAAACAACAAAACAAAGAAACACAAAACTCCAAATAAATTCTCATTTGCCTGAGAGCAGAAATTATGTTCATGAACATGAATCAAGTATGTGTATTTCTGACAGGCCCCAGATGGGGTCACTGATAATATACAATAAAAAATGGTATGGGGGCGTTACCAAGGGAGACCAAAGAAAAGGATATAATATATTAAAACATCAGCGGGAAGGGAGCAAACACAGACAAACAAAAGTCAAAAAATTGCCAGGCTGCCTGTTACATAATAGTTAACTGTTGTCAAATCTTGACAGTGACATCAAACATGTACCAGTCTATCTGGGGGAAATCTGCTCTGGCCAAAGGACAGGTTTCAGGTGAAGGAGAGAAAAAGGCAAGTGCAAGAGTGTTTGTAAGAAGATGATTTTTTTCCCTGCAGTCAAAAATATATTCATTTATTTGCAAGATTTAGACAGACAGGTGTTATTACCCACCATCCTGAGTGGTTTTGTTGGCAGAGCCTCCTGACTGCAGACCGGTCTGGCCCTCTTTGTCTTTCTCTGACACCGTCCTCTTCAGCGTGGGAGGAAGAACTGTGACCTTAGGGGACACGCTGCCACTGCTGGGGGAATCTGAGCTCTCATCTGGCGATAAAATGATCAGAAAACAAATACTATCAACTCAAACAAATATTGTCTTATTTGTCATTCAATCTCACCCCAAGATGACAAACTGAATCACTGTAGCAACAATCTCCTCAACGTGGCAATCTTATCCAGTACTCGTACTGTACCTATGCTCCTGCTGTTACTGCTGGTCCTTGGCTTCAGTGGGATGGTGGGTCGGGCAGCCAGAGCAGGCTTCCCTCCTTGTGGCACCGGGGGTTTGGGACTCACTGGTCCCCCAGGCGAACTTGAGGAGGATGTAGCCCTTAGACGAGGGGCTGGGTCAGGCTTAGTCTCGCCACGAGGAGGGCTCTTCTCTGGAGAACCAGATGAAGGGTCGGATTTATGAATTGAGCCACTAGAAGACCTACTTTCTGGAATGGTGGGCTGAGACTTGGCTGCTGGCAGATGATAAAATTAATAAATAAATGTTTGAATTGTGCACACAATGATTTTACAGTACTGTATGGGTATGAAACCATAACCCAAAACAGGAACATGAAAATCATCCACTAAAACCAGCTGCAAATCTAAATTAATCATTAATAGTTAGCTTTTTTCCATGTTTACCTCAACAGATTACCGCTTACCTGCTGCATTGCTGTCAGGCTTGTCAGGGCTGGAAGACTAGAGGAGAAACAAGGACAAATATTGGATCACTATACAGGTGTTCAGAACTGAATTCTTTTTTCTTCTTTTAACCGATTACTTAGTTTTATGACATAAAACTACAACATGAAACCTAGTATGTACAAATACTGTACCAAATGTTAATGATAAAACATTTTCTTCGAATAACGCTTTAAAAAAGGTACTCAAAGGGTTAAGGCCACCTTTTTTAGTTTGGTATAGTTACCAAATTGCACTCAATTTAATATACAGTATATTTTTAGTTTCAAGCTTTCATTGATTGGAGAAGTGCTGTGCTGTGAAAGTAAATGTACATAGACCCTTTGAACAGAAGGGGGCGCCTTTGTGTTAGAAAATGCTCAGGATACAGCTCACACACCCACGCTTTGTATTATAGTAGTTAATCTCCTGAATAGCTCTCTCCATTTTACCTGCATACACACATGCACAAAAGTACATGCACACACACCTGGAAGCCTGCCAGACCAAGCAGATGGCAGGAGAAGCTTTAGTGCCACTGATACAAGGTCAGAAAAACCACTAATGCTGCAAACGCCATAAACCTCTTACACACACACACACACACACACACACACACACACACACACACACACACACACACACACACACACACACACACACACACACACACACACACACACACACACACACACACACACACACACACACACACACACACACACACACACACACACACACACACACACACACACACACACTAGTGACAAATTATACATCTAGTGAACACACTTAAAGCCATCTCATATTTCAAAGACAGACAATAGTGTACAAAACATACAGTTGTTGTCCTTAATAAACTCTTGGGTTACACGTTATCTCACTAGTTTAGCTCCAACTAAAAAAGTAGCTGTAGAAAATACAGCACTTAATTTAAGGCATCTTAGTGAATGTGGGAATTTTAAATAGGTGAAATATTACCACAACATTTATGTCCTGCTGTGAGTCATGACAGATAATTTGCATATTAGCCTTCTTTCTTGTCTTCATTCTGTCAATTTCACCCTGTCATCTGGCAGAAAATCAACATGTTGACAGGCGCAATGATTGTGTGTGTGTGTGTGTGTGTGTGAAAATATTTCTTATTTTGTGTTCTCTTAGCTGGAACCAGTAGTTAGTGAGTGTAAAACAAAACAGCCTTGACAAGTGGAGAAAAATCTAACCTCAGACAAAATCTAATGTTGTCCTTATTTAAAGGATCTATATCTCACTGTCATACCATGATCATAAAACCTTCAAATAAATAAACAGCTTAAATGCAGCTTAAAAAAATTATCTTAACTTTGTTTTCATTTTGCGCATTTTTTCATTTTATTGTGGCCTATTATTGTCACTCTGTTTTTGCTGGTCTTTTGTTTGCTGTATTTGTTTCAACCAAATCACATGGATCAGCAGATTGTTTGCCTAGTTGCTATGATTCGGACCTAAAAGTTGATGTAAAGGACTATGTGATTTGGTAAAAGGTTCCAATAGAAGCAAACAAGTCAAACTTGAGTTGAATTTCTTTTGTCAACTTCTGTCTGCAATGCTAAGCATGAACACTAAAGCTTACTTTGTAAAAAGGAAAGTATGACCAAACACAAATATTACAGGTTCAGAATACATTGTAATGTGGGCAGTTAGCATCATCTTATACTTTGTGGTACAAATCAGGTACATCTATCCCTTGTAACCCAGGTGCCTACTTTTTAAATCACACCACCTCACCTTGTGTGCTCTCCTCTCCTGCTTTGCCTTCATCTCGGCCAGAAGGCCGCTGCCCATTATCTGCAACCCTGGGTACCGCCTGCCTCCCTGAGGACTGCCTCGGCCGTCTGAACTCTCCCAGGGCTCGTCTATAGAGTCTGGCGTCCTCAGCTCCTCTGAGCGGTCTGAGCTGCTGCTGTGGTCTGTGGGCTGCGAGCGGCTGGAGGCGTCTCTGCAGTGAAGACAGAAATTTTTAGAGAATCAAGAATCGGGACTGGTGGACTGATGTAGTTAGTGGGTAATCGGTTGTTCTATAACAGAAAATATTCATCTATACCTGGACTTTGGCTCAGGCGCTGGGCTCTTTACTGCCACCTTTGGTGAAGAGGGGTCCTCAGGGATGAAAGCCGTCATCGAGGCTACAGAGGCTGAGGATGGACCTGAAGCTGGAGGGGTCGCCTGGTTTTTCTCAGATTTCTCAGATTTGTCCAATTTATCAGATTTATCTGATTTGTCCAATTTATCAGATTTATCAGATTTATCAGATTTGTCCGATTTATCAGACTTATCTGCTTTGTCAGATTTGGCGGAACGTTTGATGAGGTTAAGGAATCCTCCTTTACTCTTCTTCTTTTCTCCATCCTGAGATTCTGAACTCTTGTAACGTCTGATAGGAGAAAGAACAAGAGACAAAAATACTTCAGAAACTTAAGAGTAAAATCTACTGCAAAAAAGTGCAGGACAGTCCTTTATGAGAAAACTATAAATAAAGCATACTTGGAATCCATCTTGGTGACCTTTGTAGAGAAAAACTCGTCCACACCCTCATCCACCCTTCCCATGAGGCCATTCTGCTCCCCATCCTGAGATGGAGTACTGTTGATTTGCTGAAAGAGGAAGTTGAAGAATCTGATACGATGTCGGGAACATCTGACAAAGAGTAGTTCTACTGTCTCGGTGCATGGGAGTTTTTAGTATCTTTTGTGTTAAATGTTATCTTGCAAGTAAATGAAAGTAAGCCTCTCCTGGAGCTACTAATGTCTTGAAGTTAACTTAAAAAAAATCCATGCAAAGCTTTACTCACAGGTATTTTGCTGGAATGTGTTTTCTTGTTCCTGCGGGGTCGCAGTTTAGTGAAGTGCTGCAGCTTTTTTTCCTCCTCAGACGGTAGCTCCACCATCCCTCCTGGCGCTCGGTGCTCCAGTTTTGGCATGACATGAGATGGAGTTGGTGGAGTTTGGGATAAAGGATCCTCCACATGGACAGGGACGTCCTCCAGGGCCTTGTCCAGGTCAAACTCCATCTCTGTATATTGGACGGTCATTAGGTTTGGGATTACATACACATTAAATCAACATCAATATTAAGGGTTTATTTAAAAGACCAAATATTGAATGATTAAAACCAGACAGCCTACTCCATCAGCTTTTTACAGTATGAAGCAGAAAGATAATGTACTATTTGATTCTAATACAACTCAATGTCATATAAAATATACACAAAACTAGGTAATTAACTGCTTACCAAAGGCACGAGACACGGGCCGAAGCATTCTGCTGTGGATGCTCTTCCTCTTGGATTTAGGAGTCACCTGAAAGAGGATCATAATCAGACAGAGGTTGTGGTAATTGGTAACAAAGATAAACCATGTTCTTATACTGGGAAACAATTAAAACAAGCAACATTGTCAAAAATCATACAGTTGAGCTGACTCAGGCTATTGGATCCTTGGTTTCCTATTCGGGAATCTGTTGACAGTTTATTTGCAACTACTCTAGTCTGCCAGCTTGCACTAAAACCCAACACCATCCTACTTAACCACAACAGTCTTAATATAAGTAACAAACTGTAGAGGTTCTGTATTGGTTATAACACACACACACATTACATCATGTAATGTGTTTTAATTTGGATTAAAAAGTGTGCGATGATGACAGTGTAAGCTAGAGTAAGACAAATATCTTGATCAAGACAGGGCCTAGACATTTAGACAGGGCCTTCTTTTGTTTAAACAAGGCACACTGGTGATTAAATCTTTTTTTCTATTATGTATCCTAAAATGTAAAGTGATTGAGTTAAGTCAACTGTTGAGGTTATGAAAAATATACAACTTATTACTTATATTTATGTCTTCATACATTGGTGTAAAGTAAACACAGTACATGTGTTGCATATTATATTACATTTAGGTTATGATGATGGCAGTGCATTGAGTGCAGAGGAGTAGTGACTTGGTGAGACTTGGTGTGCAGTAGTTGAAGCTACAGCACAGAGGATTGTGTAGCAGGCAGGAATAGTGATGAGAGTCAGAGAAGAGAAAGAACAGTAAGATGAAAAAAAAGTGGATTGAAAGAAGATTAAAGAGGGACAGTCCAGAAATACTTACACTGGTGCAGCACAAAATCTCCATGGAGCAAAGGTGAAGAAAAGAGAAGGAAGAACAGAGGAAAAGGAGATTGAAGAGGAAGAAAGACAACACACAGTAAAGCCTAGTGAAGACAAAAATGAAAGAGATAGCTGGTTTCATGTAAAACAGGAGAAAGTAGAGGTAAAGGGTTAGGATAGAGAGGGATATACAATGAAAAGAAGGGTAAGACACCAGAAATGCAGACAGGACAACAGACAGGACAAGAACATGCAGCTTCACAACTATTATACATTGTCACAGCGATTGTTTTTACAACAAATCTACACAGAAACGTGTTAAACATTCAAGTAAACATTCATTTATTTTCACTCTCCCTCTGTGTCCTTCTCTCTTTACATGTTTTTAGTGCTGGAGAGTATACTTCACTTATACATACATATGTAAACATGTATGACATAGGATTTCCTATTGTCCTTCTATCAAAGAATTAAATCTGACAATTATATTTTGGAAACCTGAAACTCTTGTCTTGCTAGATTCAGGCAAGTCTCCACACACATATCTGCCCTGGTACAGATCAGCCAACAAGAGCAGTCATTTATAAAAGTAGTAAGCATACTTTTTGTTGTTGCAAAAAGGTTACTCTACTGAACATCAATACCAAAATCAATTCTCATTTTTCTGAAGTAAATGCAGAGATGCCAATGTCAATCTTTCCATTGAAAGGTAATATTAAGTCTGATGTAATTGCTTGTACTTGTGCTAACACCTAAATGTAACAAGTTGCATTTAAGGATTTAATTTTCCTGAAAAGCCAGTCACATGAAAAACACAAGAGGGCTAGATCATAATTCATGAAAAATCATGGACAGTTAAAACCCACACTTCTACCCAAACCTACCATGCATGTCTCCAGATCCTCCAGCCTCTCAGCCTCCAGGAGCTCGGTCGATGCCCGTTTAGGAATCTTCTCTTCTGGGACGTCCAGATCCACCGACTCCTGCTGCACCAAGGGGCGACCTCGCCTCACCAGATGGTCTGCCTGGGAGGACGAGACGAGTGGAAACAGAGGTGTTGTAAGAAGAAAATATAGGTGCAAGGAGGAGAAGAAAGAGGGAGAAGAGAAGATGTGGACAGGCAAGTGGAAAGAAAAGGGGAACCGAGAGAAAAGGCGGAATTTACACAGAAAGTATGAAAAGGGGTTTTAGAGAGATTTACATATGTGTCAGTGAGCCAGTTATGACTTTAATCTTACCAGAGTGTGTTGCGAAGTGGAAAGAGCCTCCAAAATCTCATCAACAATGCGATCGGACAGAAAGGACGCTAGACTCAGCTTCACCTCACTGACAGAGGGAGAAAGAGAGTGATGGTCAGGTAACAAAGCAAGACAACAGAAACAAGCATAAATATAGCCGCAAGTGGCAATTTGCAGGTTCAGACCTTTTTTCTCAATAGCGACTTCAAAGTAATTTCACACATGTGATCCAACATAGTTATAAAACATATCCTGCAATCTTTGTAACAATTGGACAAACAGTGCACTTTGTTTAAAATACCTATAACTGTTTTGTTTTTTTATATATATTTAATTTCAATTCAGTGTGATGTGTAGCTCAGTCCAGCTCATGGCAATTTGAGAAAAGCAGATGACCAACATAAAAACAATTGCTAATAAAGCCGCAAGCTGTAAATACAAGCTCAAACCTTGATTTGCAATTAATGATCCTTGATGCTTTTTTGTAGAGCACATTAGGCTGCACTTGTGTGAGAATTTTCAAGTCAATCGGCCTTACGGTGTGAGGGGCGTGGCCTTTCAAATTTTGTATTTTGAAGCCTTAAGTACAGCGCCAACATGTGGACGATTGGGTTCATATTTCTATACAAGCACATGTACACCATTTCCAGTTATTCCCCCAAGTTTCATGTTTCTAGCGCATCCCAGCTCACGGGAATTTCAGCCGGCGCGACAGGCAACAAATAATAATAATGATAACAATAACAACAACAACAACTAAAACAGACAAACATAGAAGTGTTCTACCACTTTTTAGTTTAAACACTAACTACAGAATGACGCACACCCACACCCAGTCAAACCACATACAGAACCCAACCACCCACCCACCCACACCCACACCCACACACACACCCACACACACACACACACACACACACACACACCTGATCTTGTTGATAATATCCACCCCAGACTGCTCCAGGAGGGTTTTGGTGACAAAGCTTTTGGGTACAACCATCTTAGCTGAACTGGCCTTCATTAGCTCTGGACGAAGACTACTCCTCTTCATCACATGGGGACACAGAGTCTCTGCTGCATCCACCATCGACTCCAACAGGGTCTGAAAGCAAGGAAGATAAGAGATGGATGGATATGAGCGAGTATGTGTATATAATGAGGGCTTTTATTAAAGCAACTCCTGGCTGACAAAGAGAGTATAGATATTGATTTGATAACCCAGCAAATAACTTCAAAGTTTTTTATCTGATCTATAAACAAAGATTTTTATTATAATAAATCAAATAAAGCGTGTTGAAGTCTTTCCTTAGATTCTGTGCTTTCTGTTCACTGCCTGTAGGTGGTGCCTATTTCTAGTTTTCAGTCTATAAATTACAAACAGACCCTGTAAATCAAAAATATGACCGCTTGGAAGTATTAGATTTGATTTATTAAAGTATTCTTTTTTGGTGGCTACAATTTATAGTTTACCTTACCATTTTTCTATCATCTCAAGAGTAGAGGACCCTACCTGTAGTTGTTGGTCCATGACAGTAGTCACCTCCCCAGCCATAGACTCCAGTTTCTCCTGGATAGGTCCGGCTGACGAGCTGTTCACCTCCTCTCTGGCAGCTGATCCTAGGTGGTAGAGGTTAGGGAGCAGCTGGGGAAACACAGAAAGAGGGACAACGGATGGGAATAGGAATCATAAGAAAGGATGTAGGAAATTGATCTTCAAATTATCTTTGACAGAAAACATTTTCATTCATGTGCACCAGCGAGGCCCGTGGGTAATGTGTCTCTCCTCACCGTTTTTGAGTTCCTGGCATCTTTGATCAGGTTCTCTGCTGACCTAACGTCCTCCAAGATGGCGTCTGTCTCTGAGTTCCTCAGAGAGTTCAGGTGGTCCTGCACCTTCACACAAATCCTGTCAATCATCTGGAAGACAAAAACAAGGCATGAAATGTCAAATGCTTAATAAGTGTATTAGTTTTTCTGACTTAAATAAATAAACAGATAAACACTCTTGGGTTAAATGCTATATGAGTTTAATACCCAATATAAATATATAATAATTATTTTGTTGGAGGTCGCCTTGATTTGTGTGATGCTGATTTACCTAAACAGAAATAACTACATTGGCAAGGCATACTGCTTAATGAATCTATACATCACAAACATAGATTATACATATAGTGTATATGAATTCAATAATGCAATCATGTACATGTGTTTACATCAGTTCCTTGACACACCTGTTGTGTGGTTGTGGTCACGATGCCTTGCTGCAGCCGATAGGCTTGTTCCTGTAGGTATTTTCTGGTTTCATGGTTTCTGTACAGATAATTCTCAATCTGGGGAGAAAACAGAAAGCAACTGTCATGATGATATAAAACAACCGGCTATTCTATTTGATTTTCCCTTAAGTTGTTGCATACAGGGTGTTTTTCTACACTATAAAAAACCTACCCTATTAGAGGGCAGCTGGAGGAACCAATGAGAATACTAAACATACCTTTAGCAAGGCGTCCTCTGTCTTCTCAGGGCTGGCCTTCAGAGCCTGGGAGGCATCGATGATGGGAATGGGCATGAAACGAATGGTGAAGTTCCTGATGGAAACAGAATTAGTTCACATTACAAAGGAAGGTAACGAGGCAGAGATGTGTGAAGAGATGCACAGATACAGACTTCCAATAAACATGAAGGACAATAATGTAGTATAATACAATCTGATGCACAGTTCAGCGTCTGCAATTTTACTTGCTGTAGTACAATAGTAAATATATACAGTATGGAAATGCATCCACTTGTGGTATTTCTTGATACATTCATTTATAATTTAAGAATATCTGCATATTTTTTACAAGGTTAACTTGCTGTCATAAGCGTATTGAAACATGACATGTACAGTAATTATATGCCATGGTTCAATCAGCATATTGAGTGTGTGTGTGTGTGTGGCAGCATTACATGTGACATTGGTCTATTACAGAGGGATGAATTGGAAGCATTACAGAGGTTACTGATCTTGAAATAGGTCACCACACAGTATTAATATTCATATTAAAATGGAGAAGAAGAAGGAATGACAGGAGGAAGTAATGAAGACAGTAGAATGGAAAGCAGAAGGAACAGAGAGATGAAAATGAGGGCGTTTTGAAGCAAAGGAAAGGCAGGAGGGGGAGTCAGATGTTTGTTTTAAACCTTAAAGGCAAAATGATTCATATTTATTCAGATATGCCTGGCTTCACAATAAACACATGCACACAGCAAAGCACCACGCCAGGCAACATTGTCCCAAAATAAAAAGATTTGACTTCTGTGTGAACCCGTCTGCTCTCTTAACTCGCCTCTCAAACTTACAGGCAAGGACATGGCCTTGGCATGGTAAACGATTACATACATTACTAATAAAGCTGCTGATTTCCTTTTCAATATATTGATTGTATGCTTTATAATTTAAAATCTCCAAATAAAGTCTTCAAAATCCGTGGATTTGTCCAAGTAACAGTCTACAACCCAAAAATATTAAGTTTACTATCACATAACATAAAGAAAAGCAGCACATACTCACAAAAGCTTAAATAAGAGAAAAGCTGGTATGCTTACTCAAAAACAATGATAAACAATTAATCAAATGACCGATACTGTATAAAGTCTGTTCCCTATTGATCCAATTGCATGCATGAGGGATGCTGTCACTTAATTTCTACACAACCTTTATCATTTTTGATCTTATTTATCTGATTATGCTTTAAATTAGGTCCTTAATGCCCATGAAATGTACAGTCCTATATGTGTATGATGATCAAAAAGCATTTATACTGTATCTTTTGATGCTGAAAAAAACAGGAGACTTTGTATACTTTCTCTGTTCACTTGAAAATGCCGACTTACACTTAATATTTTGCAGTATTGAAAGTCTAGGAAAACCTCTGAAGAATATAACGTCAAGCATTATGAAAACAAATCTGACAAAAAATAGCACAAGAGACTTGAGAAAATTGAGTGAAGGGAGCACGCACACAGAAAACTGTTGTTTCAATAATGCAATACAGAAACTCAGATGGGAAATGGGTAGATGTGCTGCTGGAAGAATAAGATAAACAGAGAGAGAAGATGAGAGAGGTGGATGTACAGATGTGTCCCAGAAGAAAATGTTGTGAGATGCACATGTCATTTCCCACTCAGAGAGAATATTGAACATTCAGAGAGTAGACAAAAATGTCATTTAATCAGTCTCGACTTGTACTTTCAATCTCTCTTCCTTTCCATTCCTCAGGACCTTTTTTTCCCCCGTCATTGCTTCTTTGTTGTTGTATTCCCTGTGTTTGTCACACTCTGATTTCCTTCATCTCATCCTCTCTCCTTCTCTTCCTGTCTAAACACACCTCAAGGTTTCTTCATGCTCAGCATGCCAAATGACATGGGCTGCAACAGCTAACCACACATGCATGCATCTCTTCAGCAGCTTTCATGTAGCACACCAGTGTATATAACGTTAGATGTTAGAATAAAGGTATAAAAGTGCATAGTAGCATTCACAGATTGTCAACATTTAATTTCAAACTGTAGTACACTTGCAGAAGGTCATCAGCCCACATACATACATACATATACACACACACACATACTACAAAACACACAAATATATAAAGACACACACACATATATATATATATATTATATATAATATATATATATATATATATACCACACACCACACATATATATATATATATATATATACACACACACACACACATATATATATATATATATATAATATATACACACACAAACCATATACACATATATATATTATACACATATATATATGCATCACACATATTATTATACATACATTAACATATATATACACACACACAATTACACGTATATATATATATATACATACATACACACACATATATATATATATAAACGTATTCAAATACACACACACCCACACACACACACACACACACACACACACACACACACACACACACACACACACACACAGTCTCAGTATACACAGATCAGACAGAGCTACTTACTTTCCAAAGCGGCTGCTACATCCTGAAGACCCTGAGGGCCGGTGTTGTTTTTATCCCAAAACACAGTCCTGCACAGACAAACACCCAAATCTGGAACTAATGAATCCAGAGAGATGATCTACTGACAGTCACGAGGCACTATGAAACTGTGTTGTGTCAAATATTTCTTACAACAAGGTGCAGTCGTATTTCATTTTATCCAATGTTCCCCTTTGAGGTGAGTTTTTAAATCCAATTCCATAAGAAAAGACATTTGCATGGGTTTCAGTGCTTAAAAGGGTCAACTATAAGGCAGCTTTTATTATGTAAGGTGTAAAAGTATGTAAATTATTGTTAATTATAATTGACAATCATGTGACAGTGCCTCTGACCCTGAACAAGTGCTCACCTGAGTTTGGAGTTGATCTGTAGCGCCTTGGCCAACATCTTGGCTCCATGTCTCCCATGGCGTCCGCTGATGTCTAACCTGGTTAGAGAGGAGTTGCTGCCAAGAGCGTTCAAAACGATGGTCAGATCACTCTTCAGTCTGGAGTCTGCTAGAGACAGAGAGGTGAGGGGCTGGGGGGTGGGGGAGATGAGGGGGGGGGGGGGGGGGGGGGAGAAGTGTATATAAGGTGGGACGGCGGGGCCGGGGCGAGGGAGGGGGGAGCGGGAGGGAGGGGTGGGACGGGCAGCCGTGGGGGGCCGCGGGGGGGAGCGCGCGGGGGATGGGCCGGGGGAGCGAGGAGGAGAAAATAAAAGAACAAAAGGTTGAATACACTCGTATGATCTGATTTGTTTGTGACTGACAAAAAAGCCGGACAATCTTTGGTTTATCTGCCGCCTGCAGGCTGTTCAATAGAGTCATACGTGATAAACTGCCCTCCAGTTCTCTGTGTTTATTTAGTTTTGGCATCACCAGCAAGCAAGCATTGAAGAGCTTTCTTGGCCCTTGTTGTATATCACTGCCAATGTTAACAAAAGCTATTTACAAAATGATTTATGACTGACAGGATTAATACTCCTTTGACCATTGCCAGCTTATTTTCTTGCCAAACTGACCTTTCACTGTATTTTCTATATACTGTGTGTGAAAATCAGTGAAAACATAAAAAGCATCCCATTTCCATATTCAAAGGCTGATAAAGATTCACTTACTACACTAATCATAAACTATCTGTTCCTTCAGGGGCTGGTGACTCAAAGGAGCAAACCCCAATTTAAACTTTCATTCGAGGATCAAGTGAACTTGCAAAAGCCTTCTCTAAAATGTCAGAGGTATTATCATGTAATAGAGGCACTCCACAAGGCAAAATGAAAAATGCAGCACTGGATCAAATGGATTTTGTTGTGATGTTTGAGGGATATGAGGGCTTACAAATGTCCAACAGCGCTTGTCTGTTCACCAGATTTGAGCTTGATACATGCCATTTACACAGCTGGAGACTACTGGGGGCCGTTTTCACAAAACATGCTGTGTCGTGCTCCAACAGTGCACAGATGTGACAGCATACAGCGCTGTAAGAAGCAAGTCCCAGTAAGGTTTAAATGATGTCAGAGTCCCTCTCTAATGAAGCTGTTGCCTTTAAAGGAGACTGATAAAGTGATGTGTGATGGAGTAGTTTCACCAGTTGTTAAACAACAGAACATTACTGGCAGAACATTACTTTTGTGTGCCTTGTCTGAGGTTGCAGAAAAAATTATTTACTGCCTGCATGTGCTCCTGTGTGGCACTGAGCAGACATTAAACATGCAAATTTAAATAGGTACAAGTTTATGGGCGAGTAGCCACGGTAGGTACTTCTTACTCTAGTGACATGAAGTAGAAAACAAGATTCTATCACTGGGTTTCTATAAGCTAAACAATAATAAAACAAAAAATCTGGAGTAAAAATGTCCTACTGTAGCAGAAATTCAGTTCACAACAATACCATACCAATACATTTGCTGCCATCGGTAACAGATTTGCGGATACAACTGTCTACTGTATTACTTTTATTTTGATCTAAGGTTTTTGTTGTATAAAAGATTTCTGCAATTTCTTTTTAATTCATGAGGTTTTCTTTCTGTGGATTAAGGGAATAGTTCAGCATTTTGGAAAAAGACACTTATTTGGCTCTTGCCGGGTATTAGATGAGAAGATACTGCTCTCATGTCTGTGTAGTAAACATGCCAGCAGCCGCTTATCATAGCTTAGCAGAAAAATACTAAACAAGGAAACTGGTAACCTGGCTATGTCCAATTGTATTTAAGTGCCCTTGCAGTACCTCAAATGCTCACTATTTAACTTCCTTATATCTTTTAAGTGTGAAACTAACTGTTCCCAGTTTCATCTTCAGCATGCGGTTTACAGGTAACCAGCTGAGCAGAAAGAAGCTGGAGTTAAATACATAGTTCAGGTGTTGGAAGGCAGATACGGTTCCCTTTGGTCAGAGCCAGGCTAGCTGTCCTGTCATCACTAAACTCATTTCTACACAAGAGTGATATCAATATTCTCTGAAACAGTATCTGTTTACATTCAGGCAGCCGTGCGGTATCTGAGATCTATTGGTCTGGACTCAGGCCAGGACACAGAAAACAGGGTAAATGTGCTGCCTGGAGTTGCGAGTTTGTGTGTTATAATTATTCTGTGTTCCTGGCTATACACAGGCAAAAGAGGAAAAATGTGCTGCTGAACACAATTTGAAATGCGTCATTAACACTACAGGCCTTCACTTATCTGTGTTTGCATGTTAGCTCTGGTTGAAAGATCCGCAAGAGAGTGGTTACACACTTGTCTCTCTCCAACACACACATAGCAAGACAGGATAACATGCACCTACTCTAACATACGCGTGGCGCACACAACATGCAAGGGCATCCATTACATCCCTGATCCATAGAAATCCACGCACCACAGCTCCTTTCATCAACAAACCCATTCTATGAGATC
>NC_045738.1:4685647-4688147 GCF_008692095.1 Etheostoma spectabile | reverse complement strand
GACCCAGTTTAGTCCTTATCTCCTCTTTAAGAAACCATTTCAGCTCCACAAAACAAAGTCTTCAGAGAGGACTGCTCACCTCCTCCATTCGCTTTCTTTCCTTCCACTTTAACTGCAAAATAAAATGTGATAGTGCATTTGTTGTTTAGGCACCAACCCTCTGAAATCATCTTCCCCAAAGTTTTTATTTTAATATATGTGTGTGTAGTTGTGAAAAACTTAATAATTGTGTTTTAAAAAGTGCCATATAATTGAAGCTTTACTTACTTACTACACTTATGTTCCTCCTCTCTCTCATCTTTCCTCTGCTCATCTTCCCTCTCACCCCCTGCCACCCCCATAATCTGCTGCCCTCTCCCCTTGAACTCCCCTAGAGACACAGTGCAATGAGATAAGAAAGAAAACAAAAACTCCACCCGCTGCCCATCTGTTACACGCTCCCACACATACGCAGGCACTGAAATTTTAACACCCTTGAATCATGCACATTTACAAACCCGATCGAATCCAAATGTTATCATGTCTGTAATGGCACTTTATAACCAGCAGGTGTCGCCCATCAACATGCAGAGAGTTTTTGGCTAAAAGCAGCTACTGTAACAAGTTGGTCATTTCAGGTGAAATCTGCCTCTAAGGGCAAAATGACACTTTGATGTAGACACATGATGAATGACAATGTACAGGAGATCCCAGACCTGTTTCATATAAAAACAGGTCTGCGATGCAACTCAATATCAACACTGAATTTAGGCCCTGATTTTGGAAAAAAAGATGCAGGTGGCAGTTCGGGGTGCCTTTGGATGTCATCTCAACCCTCAAGCTACAGCATCAAATTATTTTCTTTTCCTTTTCCTCTTTCACTGTTAGCACCACCCAGATGGCTCTTACCTGTGAGGGAAGATGCTCTTCGACACATTAAGAACAGAGAGGTATTCAACCGAGCCTCGCAGCAGAGCTGAGCAAACCTGAAAGACACAGAATCTGTCACCATAACATCTGAGCTGAAGTATTGTTTCATTTGTTATGCTTTATTTGGAAATGTGCTTTAATAATCATGAGTTTTTAACTCTGCACCTTCCAACCCTCACTCTTCTTGCCATTTTGTGTATGACTCTGATAAAGAGAGAAGAAGAATGCCTTGCATCTGTGTTGTGGGTTTAGAAGTGTGTAAATGTATTTATATGTGGCTGTACGTGTGAGAGACAGATTATGATTTAGGAGCTAATCAATGTGTTCAGTGAAAGGCTGACAGCTGGCTACATCTCAGAGTAATCAATAAGCTGTATTTGGCTCGCAGACCCACATCAATATATCACATACGGTATTCAGATCGTTTTACAAGCAGCGGACCACAGCACAGATTGAATGGGTGTGTACAATTGGATTGGACATTCCCTGCAACACCGATATCAACGGCTGGCACTTCATCTTACAATATAGCCTAATGAGGGACCACTCTAATTGCATGTTTGTTTACAGAAAGTAAATCTCTTTCTGTAGGGCCTGTTTTTTGTGTGTTAGAGACATGTGTTGTGTTATCAATTATTATATTTTCTTTACCCGAATATCTTTTATTAGGCAGGGTATCATATCCTCACCTGGTCCAATGAGCAATCGGTGTTGGAGAGGTCAAGGTTTGCCAGGTTGTTGCGTTGACCCAGGAAGTGGTAGAAATGCTAAATGCAAAGCAAAATATGACATACACTGTTATAAAAGATAATATTCAGGAAAATATGTTAGCAGATTGATTAGCAGAATGCTTTCTCCCGCCAACTGCATGCAGCTTTTGTTAAACTTTAATGAGGGTCTTTTATTTCAAATTTTCTATTTTATTCTCCAACTATCACTTTCTTGCTCCAATTCATAGTTTTCCATTATTTTCCATCATATTTCTTGGCAAGGTGCAGTAACATCCTGGTGTGTCGTAGTCCCCATGAGGCTGCCAAGCAACTGGCGGGGACTCGAGTGAATAAGTCAACTTTAGAGGCTACTTGAGCTTTTTTAAGTCCTAGTGCTAAGCTAAGCTAACCAGCTGCTAGCACTAGCTTCATATTTACTTTACAGACATGAGACTGGTATTGGTCTTCTCATGTAACTCTTGGCAAAAAAAAGAATATTACATCTAAATCTTCTGTCACTGCAGCATTTTGGGGCAACAGATGATACTAACCTGCGTCTGTCTGTATCATGACAGACACATTCAGTGTATCAATGAAATGTTTGTGATTGTAACCCCGCAGTAGAGAGTTTCTCTCACATCCCTGTATCTGTGCTCTGAACAGATGTTGAATTTCCTGAGAAAAGGCCTCAACTGCAGCAATGTCCTTCAATCAATTAAGTGTTAATGCAACTAGCTCTTAAATGGACTAGTGTTTGTACCTGCATATCGTCTCCTCGGAAGACATTCCCTGAGAGGTCTAGATGGACCAGGCTGCTGGAGATGGACGGGTTGGCACTCAGTGACTGACAAAGGCTGTTCACCCCTACACCCCCCCCCCCC
>NC_045738.1:4679787-4685637 GCF_008692095.1 Etheostoma spectabile | reverse complement strand
CACACACACACACACAAACACACACGCAAACACAAACACACACACACACGTCAGCATTATCATTATAGGGACAGCATTATCACTACAGTCAAATCTACACTTGATGTTTTGACAGCTTATTGAAGGAAATAGAGGAAATGAGCAGTGGGTGAAAACAGGAAAGAATGGATCAGGATGTAGAGTGATTGCATAGAAAGTCATGGTTGTGTAAATGTAATGCTACGTCTGTGACACACTATGTTATGGGCAAGTCATTTTTATTTTTATTATGCCACAAGAAAATATCTAAAAATAAAGTGATTAAAATAATTATCAAAAGATAACGCTCATGAAATACTGCTCTAGTTCATATAATTTGAGAGGCAGAAAATAAGTGTGCATTTATGTCTTTGGATGCATAGATTACTACTGCAGTGTGTGCATGATATTGACATATTTTGCGTACAACCAGTGACTTGTGTCACGTCTATCACATGGCTGACACGCTGAACTAGCAAATCAAGGTGTGACTGTCAAGTAAATGACTTGACAGAGCTAGAAAGCTGAGAATAGATGAAAAAGGAGAAGCAATAAGGAAAAAGGAGAGAAATATACAGAAATAAGATTTACTGTGACAACATTTATATTCAAGATGTTTGCAATGGATGCAAATGTTTCAACATATTCAAGTTACATTCAACTGGAATTAAAATTCAAAAGATCAAATGATGGATCTGCTTTAGCTTCATTAAACAAGATCAGCGATAGACAAGATAAAAATGCCCTCAATCCTCTACATTTGCTCGGAGCATTGGGGGCTTGTGGGGTTTGGATTATGGATCGGGCTTTAGGCTAGACGAGCAGGGCACAGTTTAAGCAGCGCAGCCCTCTCACTAACCCTACACGGTGAAATATGATAGCTCTTTATTGATTGCCTGAGAGCAGAGCATGTTTACCAAAGGTCCCTAAAGACAGAGCCTGGTGCGTTTACTTTGGGTGAGAACTAAGTAGACACTTCACCTCCAAGTGATTGTTGACATCTGCAACATTTAATCTAGAAATTACAACAAGAATGGCTCCAAATCCCCAGCAGTATTTTTGCAGAAAAGCAAATTAGCCCCTTCATAGCATTTCATTAAAGGCCCATACTGCAGAAGGATTTTTCCATCATGCCAAGACATCACAGCTAAAGGAAAGTGGTCCAGTAAGCAGGATGTATGCAAATAAAAACATTCATACTCTTTACAGATGTAAAGGGTACACTCACACATTATAAATACATATGTTTCTTGCTCTCCCTCTCTTACTCACAGTATAAACAGTGCAATAGTTAAGTGTCATTAGCAACACAGCGGTAGGTGTGATTCGATTAGTGGAAGATGTGTATTGCACCTGATGGGGAGACCATCAATTTAAACTCAAACTGTAAATTCCTCTGATCACATCGCAATATATGTATTATTATTTCATCTATTTGTATTATCCATTTTAAAATTGCACATTTTTTCATTTATCATTCACCTGTTTTAGGAACTGTATACAAAGCCAGCCACATACCTTTGGGTGATAGTGAGGTTTTGGAGAAGTTTAAATGCTTGAGCCCCATATGAAGTTTGGCAAACTGAGCACCCAGGGAGGAGATACCTGCAGCCACATAGAGGAAACAGAAAAGCAAAGCAAGACATAAAGCCAAAATGTCAAGAACAAATATGGTATTGTTTTTGTAGATACAACACATTCAACATACATTATATCCTTGTGGTAAATTTTATATAAAAAAATAAGCCAGAAATCAGTAAACCCCCCTAAATCTGTTGTGTGTTTTTTTAACTGGCTGCATATTTGGTGGAATGTTTAATTAATGTGTCCTGGATAGATAGCCTAATTGGTCTAAGGATAGAAGTAATGGGATATTAAACCTGTTGCACTCACTGCACTGTAACAATGGAACCTTAACTGTCAATAGTATCCTACTCTATATTACTTTATATACTATGTGGTACAGTATACAATGCATGCATGTCGCACATTTAAGATCTAGCAAGTGCAATCTAAATGTCTGCAACATTTCACTTTGGGAGAGTTACCTTTCATACTTGATAAGGAAGAGCTGTTTAGAAAGAACAAAGTACAGCAGAGAGTATAACAGACCAGAAAGGAGTACATTAGACGACATTAGAGCAGATATCCTACCTCTGTCCTCCAGTGGGTTGTTGGCAAGATTTATGGTGGTGAGTCCTGAGCTGGGGTTGTGGGCCAGGGCAGCAGCCAGCTTCTGGGCAAAATCCCTGTAGAGTGTGAAAGGGCGCTCCGTTATGTGTGTGTGACCAATGTACATGTGCAACCTATCAAAAAGCTTTGGTAAAAGAATATCCTTTTCTTGCCATGGCAGTACAGCAGAGCACAATAAAAGTAAAAAAAAAAATTAATTTAAAAAAATTCATGCAACAGGGTCAAAGCTCTAAAAAAAAAAAAAAAAACTTAACTGAGTTTGTAACACAAGATTTCTGCTAAAAATGTGTAGTATCCTTTGATTACACTTGAGCAATTTTCTCACACTTGACAAAGCTCTGTCAGTAGTACTCCTTATCCCTTAACTCATAATGAAGTAACATGTAAAATTGGTGGGGTGCCTCTTTAATAGATTGCATAATCTCACGTTTTGAGTCCTGCGTTGTCCAGAACCAACTCTTCCAGTCGACTTGAGCGAGACACAACTCGAAGGATCTGCTCACACACATCTGCAGACTGAAGACACACACGTGCATGTACACAGCACATTGCAGTGAGTATAATTTAAACAAGACCAAAACATCTGTAAATGCACATTTGTTGGTGCTTGATAAGACAGTGATAGTAAGTGATATGAAAAGTGAGAAATATAATGTTCAATATTATGAGTTTCATGCTCACAGCAGTACAGTAGATCTTAGCTCACTGAGCCATTAATCAAAAACCTAAAAAATATACTAATTAACTGATCCAGCTCTGAGGCTTAAAATGCACCTTTATCTAGAACCGCAAAGCCTGGATTGAAACATTACAATTGTTAGAAAGAAAAACACAGAAATCTTTGGGGCACATAATTCCAGCAAGTGTTCTTATGCAAAATGCTGCAAAGCTACTCTGTAAAGTTGATAATTTATGCTGATTAAAGCTGCACTAAAGAATGTCAAAAACAACAAAACAAAAAAACCCTGCATACTAGAAGTCTCTTCTGCTTAAAAATCATTAATGCGTGACAAGGAGAGACTGGGGACAGCAGACTTTAGACACTTTAGAGGAAGAAAAGTTTTCACGCTTCTGTGGTCTTCTCATTGCAGCATAGAGAGTTGTGGGAGTAAAGGCACTCATATATAGACATAATTAAAAATGTAACAGTTAGACGTCCGTGCCGTACCTAGATGTTCACTGAACCAGTTCACAGTGTGCTGAGTCAAACACAAACGTGCAGACAAACACAAATCCTGTTTGCCTTACTGCAGTAATTCAAATATTTACACTATCTACACTAATTATTGGATTGATTCATAACACACACATTTTCCATCATAAAAACACAACTTTCCTGGACCATTGTTTGGTTGTTATTTATGGTAATTCATGCTATGAGGGCCTGCTTTTCTCAGCAAGCAGCCAGTGTGGCCAAAACACTGGTGACTTTGTCCGACACTGTTATCTACAGTGTGGGGAAGAGAACAAGAGGAGGGGAGGAGAGAAATGGAGAGACTACAAGAGGGAGAGATTGAAGAAAGAGACCGTTGTTCACATGTTTACTCTGTGAAACTGTGAGTATTACAGATGAGGAATAAAAATAATAGAGAGCAGCAAAGGGATGACACAATACAGAAAAAGGAGATATGAGGGTATTGAGGGATGAAATGGAGAAAAGGAGGGGTAGAAAGGAGATGGCCATAGCATACTGTAACAGAGAGAGAGCATACAAAGGAGCCTGTATTTTCACAATAAAACTGTTGGGGACAGCACAGTGACACTGTCAGCATGTGCACTGCACCATTTACCATCTATTAAATAAGAGCCTTGTCATGCTGTGCTGCTCTGACCCTATGTTCTGCTCAAATACATCACACACAGTCACACATGTGAACGCAAACACACGCTGTGAGATCATGTAAGTAATCAGGAGGGCAAGTCCTCTTATCACTGCTGTCCACTCCTCTTCTACTCCTCCTTTCTCATTTCTGGCTCATCATCTTGATTAGAAAACAAGACAAACAGCCTGATTGAACTGAGCAGCATAATCCCTCGCTGTGATAGCCGGCTATGTGTGTGTGTGTGTGTGTGTGTGTGTGTTTGTGTGTGTGTGTGTGTGTGTGTGTGTGTGTGTGTGTGTGTGAGAGTGAGAGTGAGAGTGAGTTTGTGTGGACATGTGTGTGTTGTATTATCCAGCCCACTGCACTGAGAGATTCCTTATCTGTTTGAGTGAGATGCATGTGTGTTTAATGTCCATCATCTCCCTCCATCTCCCTTTTTTCTTTTTCTTTCTGCTTTATGATCCACAGAAAGGTATTTTAGATACTCATAATGCAACTGTACACAGTCACACAGAAACAATAGTTCAGGTTCAGTGTTGCCCTTGAGTTGAACTTTCACATACCAGTAGATTTGGCAGGAACATCAACTGACCTTCTGGTAGAAATTAAAGGCTACATTCTTTAAATCTAATCTGTCTTTCCTGATACATTCTGACACATTTCCTTATTTTACTGTTCTCTAACCCATTCACTCGGTCCACTGACCTCTCCACTGGTCTTTATTTTTTCTGTCTCACTGCCCTGTTTGTTGTCACCACTCTCTCTTCCCTTCTTGCATCTCGTTCCACTGCAAGCTGTTACTGTTTCCATTGGCACAGGATCAAAAATAACTCTAAATCACAATCGCACATCCTTTCAATCCTTGATTCTCCATTATTACCATATAAACATTCACACAGATAAAACAATGGGAGAAATAGACTGAAGATTCCTTAAAAACACCCAAAAGACTTTCTCCTGCATTAAACAGTGACCAAATACACACAGAAAATCTGAATCACAGTCCAAAATATAAGGAGTGGTATCTATTGCAAACGTCACCAAAAGAACATTTGAATAAACATGCTCTGAAACCTTCCCAACACAGAAGAATTAAGGTCTTTTATAATGCACACTAATCTGGAATAGAAAGGCCACACGTTCGTGCACATGTCCCTCTGTGAGTATTTGAGCCTATGCACATGGCAAAGTGAGGCGCAGGATTTTAAAATTCAATACAAAAGGAATTGTCTGTGACGGAGGTGTGAGATAATTGTTTGGACTGAGGAAGCTGCGTGTGGTAATTGGTGAGACTGAGCGAAGCCTTGAGATGGAGAGTTTGTAATGGAGTGCTGCAGGGGGGGCAACAGCCTGAGACTTTGAGCCCTTTGTCTCGTTAGGATTATGAGTCTTATCACACAAGAACATTGGACTGATCCTCAGTCAACAGACAGGAGGGAAAGATGGAGGAAACAAAGGGGGAACATTTCTGTACAGGCAGATACAGATAAATAGTTAGGCAAAGGTAGAGTGAGACATGTAGTGTAGTAATTGCAGACAGAGATATATTCGACAATACTCATAAGTTTATGAACCCATGCTAAAGTTGACTAAAAAGATGAATAAAAAAAATCATCTTTAATATTAGGAAAAATCCAACCTTTAAGGACACCAATTTTCTTTGTGAATGAATAATGTAGTGTACATAAATATGAATCCAGGAGACTATGTGTCCAAATAAAGTTCCCTTGGCCTTGGAATTAAAATAACCCCCCATCAACACATACCCTTCACCATTCCTAGAAACTGGCATGGTTTTATTTCAGTTAGCCTAATA
>NC_045738.1:4675894-4679777 GCF_008692095.1 Etheostoma spectabile | reverse complement strand
TTTGCATTGAGAGATGATTTTATGGAAAGTACTCCATGCCACTCTCTAGGTATGGTGAAGTGTATGTAATGATGTCAGGCTAATTTAATGCCAAAGGCCAAAGGAACTTTATCAAGGTGCATAATCTCCTGGATCCATTAAATAACTGGCCTTTAAAAATAAAAATCTGCCTGCCTCTTTGGGAATTTAACATAAGGATGTACTTATTTATGCCCCCTGTATTTTAAGGAAGATCTATTTATTTACAATACATTATTCATTCACAAAGAAATTTGGTTTCCTTAAAGGTTGACGTATTTTAAGATCAATTTCCAAAAGATGTTTTTTTATTTCTTTTTTTACACAACTTTAGCATGGGTTCAAAAACTTATGAGCACCACTGTATTTTTCTGTATATAGAAAGAGACAGAAATAACAGGGATATGAGGATGATAAGCATTAATAATAGGCAACTTGCAAAATATATCCATCAGCCTACCAAGTTTCACTAAAACTAGATTTAGAAATGTTGACCTGTAATTACATGCCACTTTTAAAGGGCCATAGCGCAGTAATTAAATTCAAACTTCTGCTTTTTATTGGAGTTGGGAGTACAGTATGCCAATTATCCTGTTATGCAGTAACCCTCTCATTCAACTATCAAAACTATCTTTAGACATTCAAGCAGTGTGGCTTTATGGATGGCAATGGCAGCCAGTTGGTTGGTCAACCTGTAAGTCCATCCCAGTCTGCCACTTTGGTCCAGGCTCAACACTCTTATTTATCTAGTACTTTGGTTCAATAAATACCAGTAAAACTAATTACATTCCTATTATCCTCAGCTGTACTTTCTGTTTAGTGATATTAGAAAATGTTAGCATGCAAACATAATGAACTAAGACCGAGCAATATACTTTACAGTACCTGCTAAACATGAGCATTTTAGCATTATCTTTGTGAGCTTGTTAGCATGACAATGTTAGCCTTTAGCTCAAAGCACAGCTGGGTCTAAACACAGCATCACAGAGCTGCTAGCATGTCTGTAGCCTCTTTGCCTTGTTTACACAGTGACACCCTACATTTTGGACAAATCACCTGGTGTTTGTTATAGCCTATCAATTGAGATATGATATTTGACAGATGGACGGATAGAGGCTGACAGGCCTCATCCTACTTTTCATAGCACAGGGGGAAAAAAACAAACAAATACAGTAACAGACAGAGCAGAAACCCCCAGTGCAGTAGTAGTGCAATAGGGAAGTGAAAAGTAGGACCTTAACAACTATGAGAAGAATAGAGAACAAACTGACAGGCAGGTACACATGGAGACTCCCACTCTGAGATGGGATTAAATCTGCATTATTTAGCAATGTTTTGGTAATACACTAACACTGTGATACAGTTTATTCAACATAGGGATGCACAAACCAAGGAGTCATGGTTAGTGAGCAAATGATGTGCATTTTGAGAAAGAGGGGTACTAACCAGTTTATAGTCCTTGATGGAGAGCTTCGTAAACCACTGGTTAAACTCCAGGACTGCTATTATAGCCACCAAATCCCTGAGGAGGAGCAGACAGGGAGGAAAGAAAAGGTCATAGCTCCTAGCATATATTGTTCTTCATCAGTACCACCTTAATTTAGTGATGACTTCAGCAAATTTCTACATGAAAAATAAATCATGTCACACCTGCAATACCTCTTTAAACTTTTATTCCAACAAATGTTCTTAGCCACATAACCACATTTGTTCTACTTTGCTAAGGTTATATTTTATACTCTTTTACTTTTGTGTGCCAACTCTCACCTGTTCTCCAGATGGCTGAAGTCCTGCAAGTTGAGTTCTCTGGTGTCTTGTGTCAAATAGATGGTGTCTACATCCTGGAAAGTAAACAATTAACCAAATTGAGTGTTAACAAACTGTCAACAAAAATGTTAAATGTGTTCATGTTATCATGTCATGTTATCCAAAAAAAACACATCACCACACGTTCTTATGTTTTGCTTGTTTCTACATTTATCTACAGTATATGACTCATCAAATGCACAGAGCAGATAAAAGGTTTACAGTAAACTAAGAGTTATTTGGATTATTGGATGTTATTTTAGACACGAAGAAGCAAAACCACTAAAAAAAGAGAAATATAAAGACAGAAGTGAAACTGGTACAATATTCATACACTGTTGTGGCTATCCTATGTATCAAACGGCTTTATGCTGTTTTATGTCACCCAGCCAACAGCACTGAAGCACATTTGAACCAGGATATGTCAATGCTGGGCCGCTGCACAAAAGAATGTAAATAATACTGACCCACTGCACCTCTTCTTTGTAAGGCAGCCCCAACCAATCACAAACACATCTGTACATCTGTGAAAATCCACCTAGAGAGAGAGAGACACATGGACAGACAGACAGACAGACAGACAGACAGAACACAACACAAAAATAAAAAGTATAGAAAACTTGGTTAAGACCAAGGTTTTTTTAATCAGGAATGATAATTGCTTTAATCCACCCATGTACAACTATATTGTAAACTCACTGTATAACTGACTATACAAACCCCCCACACACACACGTCATTCATCATTTAAGGAACAGGATAAAGTAGCACACAGTATTTATGGTAGAGTTATAGATTCCTACCACAGGGTCCAGGCTCAGCAGGCTTGTTGTTTTCCCACAGAGTCTGTAGAGAGGTTAGCCTGTCTGGAGGCTCCATGCAGAGCTTCTTCATCACTTTACTGAGAAGAGAAGACAGATTAAAACATAATTTAGTCATCTTATTTCCCGAATATTGTAGCTGGTGAGATGTTCAAAAGCCTATACTCATTTAAAAAAATTCTAAAACAAGAAGCTCCAGGCTACTTTCTTACTGCCTTACCTGTTGATGGACAGTTTGAAAGCAGGAAGTTGCTGAGTAGCTACTGATGAGTACCACAATAGTAATTTAATTCAACTGACAATTATGAATTATTGTAAAACAAAAGAATTAAAGCAATGAAGCCTTAAATCGGCTGCAGCTCAAACGTACAAACATCAGCTTCTCTGTCAAGTCAATGATGTTTTCCTGTTTACAAGATGACGTTATAAATGTTCATGGTTTTACATCTGTGATCATTTCTGCATTTATATTCATGCTTCCTGTTCTCAACTAAAAATATGGTAAGACTTGCAAGAATTTACACATATTCACCGTTAACTAGTTGCCTATCAGTTTGTATATTAGTAGCATACTGGCTTTTAAATAATCATAATATAGGGAGGTCTTTTGACACGTATTAACCCACACAGGTTACCTATTCTAAAGTTAACTCCTCTTTACACTTGGTAAATGTTGTTGATTTTGATACTGGCTGTCATGAGATCAAATTGTGTCATTAATGTTTCCCTTGCCTCCAACTACAGTGTTACCATTTGGACTTTTTATTAAGATGTCATTAAATGTTTAAAAGGACAGTTTGACAACAAGCAATACAGTGCCAAGGTAAATTATGGAGTGATGGACAGATAGTTTTACTTCTTGCCTGTGTTGGGGAGAACAGAATACATGTACCAGCGTCACGTGTTCAGAATACAAATTATGAATAACTGTTCCGGTACAGTTACATGATGATATTTCTGTTTCTGGAGTTTTTTCACTGTATAAATAACATTAGGCAACTCCCTGTATTTCCCAGAAGACTCAATATTAAAACTTTTTTTTTTAAATTAGCCAAGGGTAGTCCTCTGCTGTAGTTTTACTGGTCACCTTGCTATTTCATAGTTGTATCAGGTTAGTTGACGAGCGACTTTACATTCTCCTATATGCTGATTTACCAGTCCCAGAGCCATTGAAAGACTGACTAGCCCACGTTTGACATGCTAGCTAAGGTAAGCTAAAATTAGCTTGTGGTAGCAAG
>NC_045738.1:4675054-4675884 GCF_008692095.1 Etheostoma spectabile | reverse complement strand
GGTTAGATTTTTGTAGTAGGCTATGCAGTTTGGGACTGCAAATACAAAAATCTATCTGCTTGTCCATGTACTCACTCACACCAATTGGAACAGATGAACACACCAGAATAGGCATGTTTAGTAAGCAGTATTTGATGGCCGCATCCCTACACATAGTGTAAGCTTTGCCAAACACTTTTTTGGACATTAAATACAGTATAGGCTACTATAGCTATGAATCAACCACACCAACTTCTAAAGATTAAGCCAATGTGTGTGTCTGTTTAAACTCTGGGAGCTGGAAACATTTTCACTTATTCTTTTAAAGTCTAATAAATACATAGGCTGCAGCATAGCATGCAAAATTAAAGTGCATATGCACACATAAAATGCAGCAGGAATTGATAATGGGAAAATACTGTGAGATGAATTAACTATATCTTTATTAAGATTGATTTAAATCTATTAACACAACTAGTATATTTAAAAGAATCCACAAAAAAACATACATTGTTATGTTTTCCACAATCACAAACACATAGAAGTGGAACTCACCTAGGTGGTAGACCGGGACATATCCTCAGCAGACAGTTTCCTATGTGAGCGACCACGTCATTGACCTCCTCTGTAGAGAGCAGCTTCAGGGAAAAAGAGCCACGCTCGTACTCTATGAACAGCTAAAAGGACACATCATTATTTAGTGATGCACAACAGCATGCATGGTTTCACCTAATCCTGCTTCAACCACAGTTATATTTGTATGTTTTTATCTGACTCCATTGTGTTACATTTCATATTCTATTCATATACTACAAAGAACTGCTACAAACTACTATTTTGTCTATTTTTGT
>NC_045738.1:4646169-4675044 GCF_008692095.1 Etheostoma spectabile | reverse complement strand
AACCCCAACCGGCCCGTCAGACGCCACCTACCAAGAGTCTGGGTCTGTCCGACGTTTCTGCCTAAAAGGACGTTTTTCCTCGCCACTGTCGCACTGTTGCTTGCTCTGGAGGAAACTACTAGAACTGTTGGGTCCTTGTAAATTTTGGAGTGTGGTCTAGACCTACTCTATCTGTAAAGTGTCTTGAGATAACTCTTGTTATGAATTGATACTATAAATAAAATGGAAATTGAAATTGAATATTCCACTTTTCTGCCCATCTACACCCCTGAATCTACCCAGCTATAATATCATTTACAAGAATGAAATCAACACATCCATCTACTGTTGGCCCTCAACCACATCTACGTCCACATCTTTGTCCTAAGTAGAAGTAAAGATTTAATGAGATTGACCAAGACTGGCTAACGACTTCAGCGCTCACTGCAATTATGCAAATGTTTATGTAAAACGATACATGCCTCCTCTATAGGCCAAAATTAACATAATCCTTGCTGATACTTATTAAATGTGGGAGACCATCCGTCAAGATATTCTAAATATTAGGGCTGACATCTCTGGAGACGAGTGGTAGAGAGGTTCAGCTGCAGGAACAGTGTGGTTAGTAACAGATTATCATATTTTGTAGGTAGATCCTGCTGACTGACAGCTGGCCAGCATTGGTCAAAATGATAGCTCTTTCTAGATGGAAAACAACATGTGACTGATGGTAAAGTACATTTTAAAGGAATAGCTTGACATTTTGAAAACATACAATGGTCTTTCTTGCTGAGATAAGTGAGAAGATTGATACCACTCCTGTGTCTGTGTCCTAAGTGGGGAGCTGGGGTTAGCTGGTGGTTAACTTAGCATAAAGACTGGGAATAGGGGGAACAGCTAAGCTGGATATGTCCACAGTAAACAAATATGCAAACCAGCACAAGTAAAGTTATTAAAAAAAACATTATCTCTTTAATCTGCACACTAACAAAAATGATCAAGATGATAGTTTGTGGTTTTAGACAGCTGCTTAAACCTAGAAACAAGCTGTTTCACCTGCTTCCAGTCTTTATGCTAAGCTACGCTAGTTTCATCCTGGCTCTACATACTTAATGCAGAGACATGAGAATGTTATAAATTTCTGTCTAACTCTTAGCAGGAGAACAAATACATGTATTCTTCAAAAGGAGGAACTATTCCTTTAATATTTTTTGGTCTCAGAGTTAGCTGGACACTGTTCTGGTGATAGGTACTGTACCTGTGTAGGCTTGTTACAAGCAATCCCCTGGATCTCCAGATAATTAAAGGAGTGTTCCACCTAAAAAAAAAAAAAGAGCAGGTGAATTTCCATAAAAATACTTCTACTGTGTCAGATATAGGCAGACAGCTATATTCAAGGACTATCTGCACTACTGTTTATTACAGGACATAACCTATGTTGCCACACACTTTCTAGACTACTTCAATAAATTGTCCGCTACTAACAATATTGACAAGATGTACATTTTAAGACAAATACCGATGATAGTCTACTAAACATTTTTAAAACTTAATTATCTGAGAAAGGAAAGCTGTGTTTATATTCAAGTTTGCATGTGGGTGCAAATATTTTATTACACCCACATGCACATTCCTTGACGAATGAATGTGTGTGTGGCATCCATGATCTTGTGTGAGAACATAGAGTATGTACAGTATACCGTGTACCATTTCTGTATCTGTGATAGCACTTGTGCCTAATAATAACAACAACAACAGTCTACAGTAGTGTAATGACTGTCTAACAAATGTTACTAAAATTATTAGGTAGGGATGCAGTAATTTCTTTTTTCTTCATACTTCACTGACTCACACATTTACATGGTTTTTTCTGCACCGCAATAGACCCATTTTTGTGTTTAAATTAAAACTTTTGATGAAAAAAATCGGGAGGAAGAGATACAGTTTACTGTTCATTTTCATGTTCATTTGCAAGGGGTTTTATTTTTTATTTTAAGTGTTTACGCACTTCCTGAGTTATATGAGTTGAGAAGGAGTTGTTTTCAGCTTTGACAGAAAATGGAAAGTGAATTGAAAAAGGCATCCTCCTCATTTCTCCATTCACATCCAAAAGACAGGCTTTTCAAAACAAGTCTGGCTAAAGACAACCAGAACAGTCTTACACCCACATTTTCTATTTCTGTTTCAAGAGAACGCTGAAGAAAACAAAGGCAACAAAGAAAAAGCAGCAGCCCGCCTTTCGATACCTAAAAAGGACAGGAAAAGATTTTCCTTTAATGTGAGAGGGGGGAATCCGTGAATACAAATGGCTACTACTGTGTATGGAGCACACAGTTTTCCTGCACTCCCTCTCTTTCTCTCAAACACAGGCATACAGGCGTACAGTGCCTGAGGGCAGGCCAGGGAGTGAGGCCAGACTATTCCAGGTGGGTTCTGTGTTCCTGAGGCTTGGCTCAGAGATGAGAGAGGGAGAGGATAAGCAGACTGTCTGTCTAACAGTCTGTCTACTGTCTGACTACAGTATGCAGTGTGTGGTTACTCACTCATGTTCAGTGTACAACCACAAAAATCATTCCTCATGTAAACATGCACACACATATGCCATCATTTGAATTTTGATTTGTGAAGTGATTATTTAAAAGTAAATGAGTCTAACAGACAATAACACAGTGGAGAAGAAACTCAAAGCTCAGTCAGATAAAACAGACAGAAAGAGCTATTAGCGAGGACAGAGGCACAAGACAACAGTGGAACTAGGTAAGATTTTGTAATGTGGTCGTTAAACTTGACTACGTGACTGCTGAAGGTAATTATTCTTTGAAAAGATAAGTTCACATTATAAACAATAACACCCAACTTGCTTCATTCAACACAGTCAGGGGTTTTAGCTTTTACAGCCTTACTTTATTTGGTATGATGATAGCTTAAACTATGGTTGCTAATGTTATCAAACTTTAGGTAGATATTACTGTTTAATACAAAATCATGTCGCTGACTTAATGACTTCTCTATATTTGTGCTACAGTTACTCTACATTTTAGCATTCACAGTTATCTTATTTTTTTCTACCGTGGCAGCTGCTCAGCAAAAGTTATGAAAGGATGACCAACAGCACCTATAACCATAGTATCTCAAAATCAAAAAGTATTGATGTACGTACAGTATGTTAGCACTGAAATACTAAAATACTAGCCTGGATGCCAGCCAAACTTAGCCCGGCCCACAACATTCAAAGTTGGGAAGTTCATATCCAATATTCGGACTAAAATCTGAGTCTGACAACGTCAAGCAACTAAAATACTGTATGTTAGAAGGAATATGCCGTAAATATAATTGCGTTCCAGGTCACTATAGAGGTGTTTCTGTTTGCTCACTGTTTATTGTTGAATTAAAAAAAGGTATTGTCATTTTGAGAGTATAGGAGGCTACGTACCATAATACAGTTTACAATATTACCTATGTCTCATCATTTCACACTCACCAATCTATTCAAATGCAAACACCTAGGCCTGGTACAGTATTACAGTACTAGTAGTACAACAGTATTTATTGTGTTGATTTGCAAAATATTTTCTGAATGTTACAATATGCGGTAAACAGTGTCCAAACCTAACTTAACGGGGTCAATCAGTTAATTTCATACAACCAGTAAATGGAATAGCATACTGAATTGAACGCCAGCCAATAATAAGTGAGCGTGCTGATAAATATGAGCTCTAGCCAATGGCAATACCTCATGCTGGGAAGTGTAGGGAGGAACCAAAAGCCAGCGTGACTGCATCGTTCAGTCATTTGTTTACTGACCGTCTGTCGCTTTAGCCACTCTCCTCCACTTTTCATTAATGTGTTCATGCAGAGCATGGTTTTATGTACAGGGATTGGTTAGAGATTGTGAACAATATGAAGCTGTTGCAGTGAGCAGCAGCATACAAGGAACATTTTAATTTTTAAGTGTGTCTGTCAGCAAGGCTTAATGTCAACCTGCTGCATGGTTATGTTAACTCCAAGTCTTTATGAGATAGTTCACATTATGTATGTTATGTATATAAGTATCTAAACAATTAAAGATGTATACTTAAGTGTGATCTTTAAGTGTTTCATAAACTCCAATACTTCTGACATAAAACAAAAAGCAAAGATAAACAGCAACAAGAGGCTACAGAAAAAAAGAGGCCTAAAGGAGAGCAATGGATGAAAGTGTGTTTGTGTGTGAGAGAGCATGTTTGGGAGGAGATACTGACAGACTGTAAGGCCCTGCAGCTTCTCAAGAGGAGCCAAACCATCAAGCAGAGGCATACACAAAGAAAAACCCAGAGCTAGAGGGATTTCAACTACTACTGGGAGAAGAAAGAAACACAGTAAAGTGTTTAACTGGGGGTGCTACTGCAAAACATTTACTTTACTATGAAGGCCTTGGGCTCAGAAGAGCATTGCCCCCTCCTATCGATTGTTCTCTTGTGTGTTTAAGGTGCATCTCTGCTCTCTCATATAGAGATACATGTTTAATATGATAAATGAAACACAGTGCCTACAATACATTCAGATGGCCAGAAGCATACATCAACAACCAACACTGTGTCAGCTTTGATTCAACAAGAACAGATTTTTAGCAAAAAAGATAATCTACGGGGATGTAAACAGTCAATAGCACATGTGTTGGAACGGTGAGCTGAGACTAATCTTCATTTGCAGTTGACTCATCTCTACTGCAATATAGATTTCACATCAACAAAATCAATACAAAGAGAAACACTGTACCAGTCAGCTTTTTTTTTTATAGAGTTTGCTGTCAAGATCCATCTTTCAAAAATGACAGTACTTGTAATACTTGCAATACTGTTAGCATTGTAAAAAACTAAACTAAATAAAAAATATCCTTGAGTCAGTTTTAATAAAGTGGGCAATAACCTTATAATTTAAGAATTTTTGAACATCTGGGAATGTTAATATTAAACTTGGATTTGACTAGTTGGAATTTCAGTTGTGCGACTTAAAATGAAGAAATAGTAGGGGTAAGCCCTACGCAAAACGACACCGACGGGCCTCACATCATCCGATGGACTGTTGCCGGCAGGTGAGGAGCGACGGGCGCTGGCAGCATGGAGGGGCGCTGTTCATCTGCATGTATGCCTACCGCCTGCACTGCAGTGAAATAGCCAGACATTTAAAAGTTTCAATATAATCAGAGAACTTACATAAGAACATAGCAATCTACATATTTTTAGGAACTTCATCAAACACAAAAAGAAAGCAGGCAGGAAACCAAACAGCGCCACACCTACATATGCACCCCCTGGCACACACACAACAAACTGCACTACCCATCTGAGAATATACACTCATAATAGATCATGTTGATGCATAACAAATAATGTTGGATTACTGTTCCTCTTTGCACGGCTGAATTTTCGGGTACTGCATTATGTAATTAACAACAGCGAAGCATTCGTATACCGATTTGGGCGTTGATTACCATGGCAACGGTCAAAGCATTCAGGTCAGCCCTAAAACACATTGAGAGATTTATTGGCAAAGTCAATTAATTATTCCATTATCGAAAACCGATTCATCTCTTAAAACGTAAATGAAGCAAACTGGTTCCAGCTTCTCATATGACAGGATTAGGCCTTCTGCTTTTTTTTACATCTTTGTAAAAAACTGAAAGATCTTTCAGTTTGTGGATTTTTGGATGCAGAAAAGCTATTACAATCATTGTTTTTGGTTCTTGGAATTTGTGATGGGCATTTTCACTGCTAAAAAATACCTGCAGATTAATTGATAATGAAAATAATCCTTAGTTGCAGAGCGTTCCTTGAGAGAAAACCAAAAACTGATTACTTTTAAGATAAAATCTATTAGATCAAAAAAGATTTAAGACATTCCAGGTTATCCCTGATGACCTTTGGCACATCGGTGAGTGGAGGAAAAAAACAGATAGATAAAGGGAGAGACAGGGATAAAGAAAGAAGGAAATAATCCGGATTGTTGGAAAAGAAGGAGAGGATGAGAGTGAGTAAGCTGAACAAATGGCTTAAAGGGAAGAAGGAGAGAAGAGCAGAGCGTAATCTGTGGTTGTAATCTGGCTAAGAAGAGACAGAGGAGAATGGGATAGAGGTTTTCTAAAAGCCAAAAGAGGAAGGATTCTGTTTCCAGTGTGGAAAACAAGAACAAGACAGACAGACCTACTTCATGCTTCATCACATATGTCTAAAATAATACACCTTACAAGAATCTTGTGCTTCCACAAAATAAAATTCACAAGACCACCCTCAGAAAGTTTCAGAACTTCTCTGGAAAGTTGCAGCAAGACATTATGCATTGATTAAAACCTGAGTTAAGTACAACAACAAGAGTAACATCTAAAGTAGGGAAGAGAAAGTACAACGGAGAGGTGTAGAGGTATAGAGAAGAAAACCAAGAAAAAGAGAGTGGAAACAAAGAGACAGACGGAGACATACAGTAGAAGCGAGGAGGGTTTGGAGGGGGTTAGTTCTTCATAAAGCAGGTGTCTAATCCTTCCAGGTCAGAAGAGAGCACACAGATAGAAAACAGATGCAGAGCAACTACATAAACAGATCCTTAACCTGCAGCTCCTAACATTGGAAACATATGACGTCATGTGAAACAGGGCCAGCTCGAATGCTCTTTTTGGCCTCTTGTAACCCCAGTAAACCTATGAATCAGTTTTGAAGCAACCAATCAATCCCCTAAACTGTCCCTGGAGGCATCTTATTGACTGGAAAGCATACAGCCATTTGAAGGGCAACTATAAAAGTGTTTCCTGGACCTGGTACAAGAGATGATGTTATGTTATCTTGTTACTCAGGGAAACTACAAGACAGTTAGTTCTTTCCTACCACATGAATCATAGGTCCAGATACTGAAGGAAAAACAATGGTTTGCAATCTTTCTCCATGTAGGCTACAATTTATTGTACAATTACCGGCCTTAATCAATCTGTGCTTTGGCTTGTGTGTTTAGTCTGATGATGGGATGTTGTGACTTTTTCGAACAACTGCTGCTGCTACTGAACACACCTGTTCAAGGTCAAGAATTAACTTTAAAAGTGAACTTTTAAGTCCTTAAAATGCTTAGAAAAACATGTATATTTGAATATCTGCATTTGCATGGCAACTGAGCAACACCTATGCTGTTGAAGATAATGCAATATGATCAAACCCTCTTATACAGCTACAAAAAGGTATTCAAGGTGAGACCGGTCTGTCAACTGCTTTTTCAAAACACAAAAACAAACTTTGAAACTTTTAAAGCAAAGTGATTTGTAAACTAACCACTGCGATACCTACATGTACAGAGACACCTACAAACAGGCATTTCTTTATGCACATGCTTTGAGAACTTTCCCCCAGTTTTATATCCACTTATCAAAGTTCAAGAACTAGTCCAGTCCTAAACTGGGCCTGTGTATGAATGCTAGCAGGCCAGACCCAACCAGTGGGTCCCAACACAGAATCTTATGTTGGATGTTTAATATTGGCGGGGACAATAGTAATAGTTGAACTGGTGCTGCAGCTGCTGCAACGCTGTTTTCATGTGGCAGAGGTGACAATGATGCTGGCAAAGATGATGACAGATCTTTCATTGCTGGTGATGGTGCTAACAGTTGCCATCTGTGCTGCATTATGGCACTGCTGTTCCAAGTTAAAAAGAAACAGGCATGTCCACCAACTTCAATATAAACAGGCACACACAGACCCACCACTACTTAAGCCTTAATCCACTCTACTCTGCAGTTCATACACACAAACCAACTGGGATAGAAAAAGTACTGAGTTGGGTAAATTTCTCAAAGAGGGCACAAAAATTTATTTTATTTTTAATCAGTGAAATATCCAAACAATATGAGGATCAAACACATTCTGCCATGTTTTTAGTGTGACCACCATTTTTACTAAATCTACAGTTGTTTTTTTTAATTTTCATTTGACACTGACAGAATGAGGAGATGACAGGTCTTCAACATAACTGTGGCATGTGTTGGGGTTGCAGTACGTTTTCTGAAGTATTTTCTGACACTGTACACATTTGTGATAAAAGCAAAGAAATATTTTGCAATATTTGCTAACCTAATGAAGTAGGGCCGCCTGATATGAGGAAAATATCTAATTGCAACTATTTTGACTGATATTGCGATTGCGATATGATTCACGATATTGGAGGGAATGATTGTCTTTGTATCATTATTCTCATTTTCATTGAACATTATTAAAATTGAAAGAATTCTCAGAATTATAGTTTGATTTTTTCGAGGATCTGTACCAAACAAAGTTTTTTCTTCTTTAGTCTGTAGGATATGATTTGTAGGCCGGGACATTTCTGCAGCACCACAATACTTAATTCACAATGGTTTGACACATATTTTGGCATTTACAAATATTGCGCCCCCCTGCGATTTGGACATTGCACTAGTCCATGTTGCAATTTCGATACAAATTGTGCTGTTCTATTTAAAAGTGGTATAATGGTTTTCATTGTCGTTCTTGGAAAACATGTAAATTCCATTGCAGCGTCTGCTCTTACCTTGGTGGGAATGCGTGCAGTCAGGAGGTAGGCTCGGTGAGATGCAAGTGCCTGAGAGAGAGAGAGAGAGAACAGAGAGAATAATGAGTATGTGGCTGTAAATATACACTCAGACTAACAACAACAAGGGAATGTCAATGAGCACAGAGAGCTTGCCTGTTGACTTATTGAAGATATTGAGATGAAAAGGCTTGTGACTCTAAAACATCTCAGTCAGTATGGAAAGAGAAAAAACCTAAGCAGAAAGATTCTTCTCTACATGAAAACAAACATAAACAGACAGTGACTTTACAGAAGTACCCGCTCTTAACCAGCACAACCCACTGAGATACTTATTACATGTATCCGAGAAGCCTTCATTTGCATTGGACCACCTCCGGTCTGCAATGTGAGGCCATTATAGGTCAGTGTGTGTGTTTTTTTTTCGTTTCTGCCTGCATAGGAAGCTGGACAGCGACTGGCAGCTATTCAGAGCACATGGCGATGACTAAGCTTATGAAAGAAAGAAAATGTCAGTGCTGCATACATTGAACAATCCAAACCCATGAGTCTGTTGTAGTCTTTTATCATATTACATGGGTGCACATAGTCATAACAATGAAAAAATTCTGTGGTCAAAAGTTTTGGCGTACCAAAGTGGATTATCATAAGACACCATAAATGATTTAACAGAGGAAAGAAGGTCAACACATTGAAAAACTAAAACGTCAACATCTTATAGAAGTTGATGAGATGAAGTGAAAATGTTGTTAAAGTCATGAGGAGGAGCGTTACCTAAGGCTTTTATATTAGCCGTAATGATACCAACTGTACTGAGTGTGCTATCTTTACCTTCATGTGCCATCACACTGGATTTTTTTCTGTCACATAAAATCATGATACAACCAATCCTGACCTTTAAAACAATGAAACTGTCATCTACCTTCTTGACAAAAAACACCCTGATTGGTAAGCAAAGGCATGCACAATGTGGCGCCATCATCATAGCTGAAACCTCATGACCCTCGTAACTAAATGTCCTTTGTCTTTCCGTTCACTCTTTACTGACAGCATGCTGGAATGAAACTGTAATCGCACAAACTGCCTAAACAACACCTTTACAGCTCCAAAGATAAGCAACGTAGTATTGTTGGTTTTCAATATTTCAACATACAAATGAAGGGTATCAGACTCAAAGGAAGAGATGACAGTGGATATAAGGGAACACAAGGATAAAATGAAGAAAGACAGAAAAAAAGACGCTGCGTTTAGAGTAGATGAAACATGAAAAACGGGACGGGTAGGGATGCAACTGAGAAACTGAAAGCAGAAAGATCGATCAGAGGTGTGAGAAAACCAAAAAGAGAAGGTTTGAAAGCAGAAGAGAAAATTAAAGTAAAACTAGAACTGCAAGTAGTTGCAACGGGGTCCAAGCCTCCCTGCGCAAGTCGTTCCGACGCCAGTCAGCATCGGCAAACCGGGGAGCTCGCAAAAGAGGAACCCGAAGCGTAACGCAGGGAGGCAAACATTAGGAAATATCGAGAGGCGTGAGCCGCAAGGATGGCGGTACATTGCCGTTGCAAACATCCCAGAGCCCTAAAGGATTTTTGACAACCTCTGGTCAGTCTGGTTTCATTTTCTACAAAAGCTTGTAAAACATCAACCTTGTTGTCCATAGTCACTCTATGAACATTATTTATTTTCAGGACAAACTGGGTCGTTAGAACATTTGTGCTGCACTGATGCCACTTGAACGTTAAAAAGGTTGAAGGTCCATAAAAACAAATGAATAAAAAATAAAAACGGAACATGAATCTCACAGATATATATTGATATCACACACACAGCAATGCCACTAGAGCATTTGTGTTGCCTAAAACAGTTCTATATATCTGGAATCATCCAGTGCAAAAATAAAAACCTTCTGTAAGGGATTGGAAGACAACAAAGACATCAGCAGAACTGTTAGGGCCACTGTTAGCTTTTAGCTCCAAAAGAGAGTATGTTTCTACTAGTTGTATTATTAAGTTACAAAGTTATGAATCAGAAGTGCCATTTGGCATCATTTACGACATACTTGACCTCAGAAGGGATAAAATGGCCCAAAATGGTCTACGTTGATTTTAACCCCCCCTATTGACCTACCTTTACCAAATTTGGTACAGAGCTTCCAAGCGGCATGCCAAACAATCTTCACAGGTTTGGTGTTGATAGCATTTAGTGTGGCAGAGATATTGCAATTGCAAATTTCCCATTTAAATGCAAGATGTGGACGTATGGTTTTTAAATTTCGGGAGTTTGGGAGTTATAAGGCCAAATGCGTGTTTCTGCTATAGCGCCACCTAGTGGTGGAAGTGGGTTAAGAAAAAACCTTAGAGAAACATTAGGGTTCCAAAACCTTATTGTGTGAACCGCATCGAGCCTTGCTGCTACTGCGGTCCACGCACCCGCGGGCTTGGACCCCTAACAAATGAGGGAAGGGAGAGCACAGCAGGAAAAAACAAGACCGAGACAAACAAAGATTGGCATGAGGGGCAGGGAGGGAAAGGAAGATGAAAAAAAGGGGAAAAGAGAAAACAAAATTAAGTACAGTCTTTAAACTGTCCCAATCTTTTTCAAAGATGTAAAAAAAGATGACAGTGTGTCCCTTCCCTCATGTGGCTCAGCTCTACAGGCAGGCTCTGTGTGGTTTGATGTGATGGAGACAGACAGGAAGGACTGTGTGGCCAAAGATAACCTCTCCTAAAGAGCACCAGTCACCACTGCTACCATCAACTCTTTGGCTTGGTCTCGTTTCTGTAGCAGCACCTCTTATTTACATACTGAACTATGTGCGTGCAGATATGCTAGTGATGGAATTGCCTAGTTTCATTTTAAGGTTTGGCCGTTACTTATGATATCATTGTACCAGTTGATGTCATCAGAGTTATTTTGGACCAACACTAGAGGCTGAAAGTCAGGATATCTCAACCCTTGTTGCACAGATTTTTACATTTACGTTTCATTGTCTCTTGCAACTCCACCAACTTTATGAAAGTGCAACAATGAAAATTGCTGTCGTGGCCCTTTAAAAGCGGTATTATCATCATCTGACTTTCAATGACATGCGCTGTACGTCAGAACGTTATTATAACTACGCTCAATTGAAACTCTGTTCAAACATTTGAAACTAAGTTTCTAAACAGGAATTATCCTTCAATTACATTTGTACTGCAGGCTTATATGCAGAGCAACAGCAGAACAGTGGTCAGTATAGTAAAATATGGACTTCGGTAGTCTGTATTATCTCAGAAGTGAACAAATTCAATTTGTGGATTGTTTTTTATCCCATAGAGGGAAGCCCTGGTTGTGTGCTTGTGTCTGACAGCATGACATTGTGATTTTATCAAAAGAATGCTACACATCAGTGGGTTTCTAGGAGTTGAATAGCTACAGCTGCAGTCACAAACAGTAAGAACCTGCTGACTCTGAGTGGAGGGGAGGCACCAACTGACCCCCGAGGCTTCATCTTTTCGCACCAGTCTAGAGAGGGTTGTAAATCATACAATACTTAGATAATCAACCAAAGCATGGAAGGACACTTGTATGACTTCCTGACAATATAAAAATAGAACAGTTTAAGCAGTTTTGAACATACACTGATTCATGTTGGATTTCCCTTCAGTTAGTCATCCTCCTTCCGTTGATGCATGACTGCCCCACTGCACTCTACAGGCTCTCTCCATCTGCTCTTTTGAGTGGACAAAGCCACAACACCCCCTTGTTTTATGACCCCCCCCCCCCTCCTCTCTTTTTCTGCCTAAAATGGACTTAAAGCCTTGAGCCTTCCCATCAGCCAATGATTGCACAGCGACCACCATCCCGCCTTCAGCGCCACTCAACCAACCAGATGGTAGCAGCAATGGAGCATGTCTGCAACACCAGAGAGAGCATCTGCTTTTCTCTCTCTCTCTGTCTCTCTCGGTCTCTTTCTGTCTCTCTCTCATATTTACACACAAACTGGGGGCTTACATACAAGATAACTGCCACAGTTGTGTCATTGACACACCAACACACACACACACACACACACACACACACACACACACACTTCCAGATTATCTTTTTTCTGCCAAACTGTCAACCCCACTTACCCCCCTCCAATTTGACCCAACTCTTACACACATTATGTTACTATGGCAACAGCTAGTCCATATTGCACTCACACATTTGTGAATACATTCACGCTCACACACAGTGATAGACACTTGATCACACATGAAAGTAGCACGCTGCATTTCCAAGTCTGCTGAGAATGTCAATGGTTTTTCAACCCCCCCCCCCCCCCCCAAATAACATTCACGCTGGCCTACAGTTAGAGTGAATCGCTGTAGGAACCAAAGCAATACAGAGCAATATTTCATTTGCATTCATTCAGCTTTGGCAGCACTCAGCCACAAGAAATCTACCCCCACCAAAAATGCTTTTATTCATCCATCATGTCTTGGGGTGCATTTACACTTTAATATGTCTATCTATGACACTATTTCCCATCTACTTGTTTGGGTGAAAGTAGTCCACGATGTTCCACTTCCAGGATTGCTTCATCAAATCTGCCAGATTTCACTTCTTTCAGCTGGATGTCAGTTACCATCGCTTTCTTTGAGTTGGCATTTAAACTTCAGTGGATGTATGAGGACTATGCTTAACTGCTCCTCAGATCTCTGCATAGTAAATTCAGACAGCTAGCTAGATTATCTGTCCAATCTGAGTTTTCTGTTACACCAAAACAAGTTCCTTCCCGAGGCTATTTTGCAGCAGTACCGTGGCTCTGCCAGTGCTTAGCACCACCCATGATGATTGAGATTAGTTTAAAGAAATGCCAATAAACCAGAGCACGTTTCTCTCCCTTCTTGGAATGCTGTGTGGACTCGCCAGACCCTCCTCCGCAGCACTGTGAAGGAAGGTCTGGCAAAGCGGGACTAGGGTGCGAGCAATATCTTCATCAACATCATCAAAATGCTACAAATGCCCTTAGATATTTGACCACCCTGAGTTATGCTTGATTTATCTTGCTGGAAATTTAATTGAACAATTAATGAACACGTTACTCAATTTAGGTTAAGTACTTCTTTCTTCTTGTGTACTTGTAACCTCCTAGAGTGTCTTTTACACCATCTTTGAAGAAAAAGTTTCATTATAAGAAATGCACTTTATTGCTGATATATATCAATATGATATATCTCATCACATCTGTCTGTATCTCATATCTGTTAGTCAAATTTGAAGCTACAGTCAGGAGATGATATTTCGGCTTAGCATAAAGAAAGGAAACAAGGGGAAACAGCTAGCATGGCTCTGTCCAAAGGTAACTCTATAAAGCTCACTAATTATCTAACTATTATCATTTTAATCAATACAAAAACTAAACTGTAAAAATGAAAAATTGTAGTGTTATGTGGTGTTATGAACAGAGCAAAGGCCAGCATTTTCCTCCTGCTCTCAGTCTAACCATACATGGCTGTAGTTTCATAATTAAAGGACAGAACTGGGAGCGGTTTCAACCATCATCTCTTCTAATTCTTGGCAAGAAAGAAGTTCTAAAAATGCCCACCTATATCTTTAAGCTGTAATATATTTGAACAACAAAGATATAGCTTGAATACGTACTTAGAGGACAAGACTTGCTGGTGATTTCCTGTATTAATCAATCACTTGACCTTTTGTTGAGATTTTTAAACCAAACCAAATAATTGGAAAAACAAACCAGAGATTTATTGAATAAGTACATAATCAACTGCTGCATCACCAACACAAATAGCATAGTGGGATAAAAAATCAGCCACAGTTACATTCATCCCCATAGCGCTGCTGACACAGACTCTTTATTACATAACTAATGTCAGCATGTCCTGCATGTGCATACAAATAACATTAATGAGTCATGATATGCTGGCTGCAAACAAACGGTCAACGCGTCACAGTAGGGTGACAGAGTTATTTTTAGGGATATGCAGAAAAAGAGAGAGAGAGAGAGAGAGAGAGAGAGAGAGAGAGAGAGAGAGAGAGAGAGAGAGAGAGAGAGAGAGAGAGAGAGAGAGAGAGAGCTCAGCAATTGAGACAGGCAGAGTGGACAGCAGAGAGACAGAGCGTGAGAGAAGAAGTGGCTGAAGGGCAAAGTGAAATGACTTAATAGATTCTAAGTGGTGTTTTGCTGATAAGGAGCCAATATTTAAATCCAATCAGTGGGGAGGATATTTAATGAAGGGAAGTGTTTAAAAGCCGTTTCATCTCTGTTAAAACCAAAGCTGCTCGGACGACCCCATCTTAGCTTTAAATACACTGAAATCAATCCGCTCACCATGAATCCAATGCAGTCTCTCCTCTTATCCTGCACTTCTTCACTTTTCCCTCCCACTCCTTCATCTCTTAAGGTCCTTATTCTCCTTTAGCCTCATTCTCTCTTTTCTGTATTTTTAACAATGGCCTAAAAGCATACTTACACTGTATGATTACAAAAGGTTCCAATAGGTTAAAAAAAGGGCCATGATGTCTGTATGTAAGACTTCATGCTGTTGAATGTATGAATATTGGATAATCGAACCATCACCTCACAGAAAAATTCATTCTGTGAAAGAAGAAAAATGTTCAATATTTTTTCGCTTCCCCGGCATTCTTGCTCTTTGTCTTCTTTATTTCAAATTAGATGCCATGTGGACTGCACCATAAATGCATGCTGGATATGAGGCACAGTAATCGTAGAAGATACTAACAGACTGTAAAGTGTAGCCTGAAATAGTTTATCATTTCTTTCTTGTGGTGTTTCTTTCCGTACCACCTTCCTGTTTTCTTGTTCATACAGTAGGCTACATATTATTATGTGTGTTCCATGTGCCGGTTTGTGTGGTGCGTGGGTCAATGTATTCAGAAGAGGAGGCATGTATGAATCCTGAGATAATGGAGCAGAACTAACACACACAAACACACACACACCGCCCTGCTTTTATCTTTGAATAATTAGGGATGGTGTAACTCAGTGTAAGGGAGGAGCAAGACTCTCAAGGCTGCTGCTCAACAGGCTAACATAGAGCCGCAATTATACAGGAAAGAAATATAGTACCACTTTCAAGGTAGGGGTGTTCACAAGTCCATGCAGTTTATGTGAGGTTTATGCTTATCAGGCATATTTTTGTTTTGCATAAGTAAAGACTTTAAGGATGAGGACTAACTGGTTGGTTTGGCAAATGTACAGTATGTCTGGTTAACCACCTCAACCCCATTAAGGAGAAGTGCACAGTAGCTTCCCCGAGCTTCTCTATGGGATTTTTCCATTCATTCTTTATATCAATATTATAACATTGCCATTCTTTTCAACAATGGTTGCTTATTGTTGTTCTCTCTCTACTTTGCTCTATTAAACGGATGGTTCAGAATTTTGGACATAGAACCTCGATTCCAAGTTAGCCAATATGTTATTTATCAGTGGAGACTGGTGCCAGGCTAGCGCAAGTCAATAGTAACTGCTAGCCTTGCTACCCTTGCATCTCAATTACATTTTGAGGGACTAGTTTCTCAACAATAGCGGAATTTTACTTTGCTCCGCTCAGCAGTACTGCGCCAAAAAGTAACCAATCCCACTCCTTGCAGCAAAAACATTCATCATCTGTCGGCATTTTTATACATTTTCTGCACTGGTACCACCAGTGTCCCGATGTTCTGTCCAGGTTCTCTACTGCATCTCCAGCGGGTGCTGTCTCTAGAGACCCTCTTTCTCGTTCTGCCATTTCAGGATCCATCTCTCTTAGTTCTTCGTACGTGTATTCCGGCTCATACAGGTACGGTCCGTTGCATAACAGAAATTCCTCGTCTTCGTCTTCATCGTCTTCAATGTCAGAAACATCGGCATGGCTTTCAAACATGGCCATAGTACTACATCTTGTTGATTCCTTCGTGCAATGTACTCTGCTTCTGAGTGACAGAAGGAGGTAAATAAACTTGTGTGATTGTCATGTAAACCAGCTTTCTCTTTATCACTCCGCCTCTGCTGTAGCCTATGCTACCAATTACAGGGAACAAAAGTAAGTATTGCAATGCAATGCAAGGGTAGCTTTATTTCTAACATTATTCTGTCAACAGACATTTACATCGATAGTCTGGCGTTATAGTGTATTTGCCTTTGTTGTACTGTGGACTGGGTAAGACAGTTAGTGTTGACTTGCGCTAGCCTAGCATCAGCGCTCTCTGCAAATGGAAGGACAGGATGAAAAGTGTTGAAAACGGTCTCCACTGATAAATAACACACTGGATAACTTGGAAATGTGGTCCTACGTATGTCCACAATTCTGAACCACCCCTTTAAGGTCACATTTCACATCGGGTCTAATTATCCTAAGGTCTCCTTCAGGTCGGGTCTCTCTCCTTTTAGTAAATTAATTATTTGTGTTGCGTTTGGATACATTTTCTGTTTCCGGTCTGTCACCAGGTACATTTCCAATTAGGTCCAACATTTTGAACCCATGAGGACTTCTACTGCAAAGTGTGGTAAAAATTAGAGACTTTTCTTGATTAGCTATATCAGAATCGAAAGGTGCCCAGAGATCCCCACCCCTAATAACCATCAAATCTGTATACACATAGGGGCGCCCCGGTAGGGCATTCACACTAAGTATCAAGGCCATGTAACGAATCCTCTCCGCAGCGGCCTGGGTTAGATTCCAGCCGGGGCCTTTTCCTGCATGCCATCCCTTTTCTCTCTCCCCTGCCTCTCTCTTAAAGCTATCACTATCCAATAAAGCAGAAAATACAAGGGGACAAAACCTATCAAAACATCCCAAAAAACAACCCTGAGCAAAATTTCACTGTTAATCCCCTCAGCTGCAGAAGAAGCACATTCTTCTGTTTTCCGGCCATAAGCCTGCAATCAGGAATTGGTTCAGAAGCCAAAGATAACCATTTATCTTAGTTGATAGAGGAAAACTGAAAAAAGAACCTCAATGGGGCTGACAAATCATGGTGGGAACTACTCTGAGGCCAAATGGACTTAATCTGGTCCCAGAAAAAAATCTTCCTTACCTCTCTAAACTCAGGAAGAGAAATCATTTGTTTTACAATACATTGATTCTCAGCTGCCAAGACAAGATGCTGACAATGCAGTTGAGGTCTAGTCTTGTAATGTCTGCAGACTCACACTGCGCCACGCCACCAGCACAATGCGAGTATGTAGTACTCTTTCATAGTACAGCATGGTTCAGGCATAGAACAGCTACCAAGATGTACAGTCTGGTCTCCTTTCTGCAGTCTCAGACAAGACAAAAATCCTGATAACACTGTGTGGACCCCTTCTACAAGACAGCATCACACAAACACAACATCCATCAGTGTATTGGTCTGCCTGCAGCATCCTTAAACGGCAAGTAAAGACATCATCTTAGTCTCAAATGTTTATAGAATGGTTTATAGGATTTTTAGAATGATTACAACACACTATAAACAAGAAATAAAAATTGCACATTGCTCAGGCAGCAGAAATGCTTAGTCTGAATATGTAATATTAGACAATATTAGTAAGATAGCCATGCAGCAAATCACTTTACCAGGACACTTTCATTTTCTTTTTATGGATATCACATTTTGGAGCAAACCATTCTCAGCAATGCAAATCCTTCCCACATTGCAACATCAGCCAAGAAAGAATTAAGAGAGAGACATCAATTTTCTTTTATCACTGCCCTTCTCATCATTATGTGTTTTACTGCTGAGGAGATGAGCATGGCAGGGAACAAAGGCAGCCCACAGTGGTACTTCCCAAACATTTTTGATTGGCTAGTCTCATCAGACCACAGCTGCAACGAGCTGAGGCATGAATAAATGTGGTGTCTGATTATGTTATATTATATGCTTTACTTCCAATTTTATTGCTACTCTTGCTTCTTTTGTTTGCAGTTAGAATACAAAGTGTCAGCGAACATGCACAGCACAATGTGTTGAATAATAAATGAGACTTATACAGTATACTGGTAGTGTACGTTTGATGATGTGAATTGATGGAAACACATTTAAGCCAATGAAATTCAGCCGCTGACTGTCATTTGTTCTGAGTGAAAACAAAATGCTTTTAATGAATTAGGCAAAATCAATAACCGCAATTCAATGCATGTTACCATATCTCTGCATGCTGCATGTGTATCAGTGCCTCCCTAACAAGCTTCAGCATCCCTCCCAAATGTTTTTTTGAGGCTGACCAAGCATTTAAAGGGCTGGGCAGAGGGTTATAGCCCAGGTTGGCAAGACACCCATTTAAAACTGGGTAGATATCAGGGTTTTTACAAAGTGGACTATGGTGCGAGTGATAGGGCGGGTACCTCTGGCAACAGTGGGAGCCTGCAGGGTGTCCTCTGAGAACCCTGTGTGTGTTTAGGTTACAGAGATAAGGAATGATCACAACGGTTCATTCATTCATCAGCATGCCAGCCAGACACAATGGGGAGAAGGGGTGTGTGTGTGTGTGTGTGTGTGTGTGTGTGTGTGTGTGTGTGTGTGTGTGTGTGTGTGTGTGTGTGTGTGTGTGTGTGTGTGTGTGTGTGTGTGTGTGTGTGTGTGTAGCTATGTGATAGTGAGCCAATATTTTTCTGGGTAAATAGGATATTGCTGTAGACCACAGGGATGAAAGAGTGAGACAAAACAGAGAGAAAGGAACAGAGGTGAAGAGATTATTATTTTTTACAAGTCAAGTAACAAAACAAAGTGCATTGCTTTGTTGAGGAGAAAGATGTACACAGGTATGACATAGGAAAAGTGAGAGGAAAAGAAGAAGAAAGGAATGACAGAGACAAAGGCAGGCAGAGCAGGGAGAGGGGAGGAGGGAGGGGGATTTTGATCTGGGCTGGCTTTGGCATTACCCGTGGTTTCCCTTTGGGGTGGGTAGGTAACATCACAGTGCTGAACGTGCATTCCAATGGTAAAAACACAAATAGTGTGGTGGTTTAGATAATGATGATCAGATTTATAAAATCAAAGTAAAAGTGATCAAAAGAAGATGGACTCTAAAGGGACGCTATGCATTTCAGAGGTATTACAAAACAGAAAACCTGGGAATGAGGAAAGTATCTTTAATTGGGTGGATGTTGCTTAATGGGAAAAAAATAATATTTTAGGAGAAAAAAAACTACATTTCTCCCAACTTAAGCACAAAAGGTGACATATCTAAGTACTGTGACAATCACTGAAGCAATATGTTAAATAAGCCCTAAATAAGATTTTTTTTAAAGGAGAGGAAGGCACTGCTACTGTGGAAGTTTCACCCATTTAAGCAAAACAGTATTTAGTATTATATTTCATGGAGTCAGGGTCACAAAACATCAATACCCAGTTCAACATATTGCTGATCCATCCAAAACCACATGTATGATGAGCACACCCACACAGGGAAACGCATGATTGCACACAAAGACCCAGTGACCGGGTAGAGTAAAAGGATGGCTATTTCCTTTACAATGTATGTTATATGAGATTTGAACCCACCATATGATAGTAATTCACATATAACATAAAATATTCAAATGAAATTAAAAAGAAAATTAAAGGCAATAAAAATAGAACAGCAGTTAGCAGAGCAATAAAAAAACAGTATTGCCACATCAATTACAAGGACACCATGAAAACCAACCATGCGGGAAAAGCATATAAGAGCGCTGGTAGAGAAATCCCTGATGTTGTTGTAAAATAGCTGCATGTGTGCTGGCAAATGTCTGTGACTGTCCTTAAAGGCAGAAACAAACTGTCTAATATACACATGCTTCCACCATCCTCTGATCTGTATTGATCTGGTTTAAAACTGACAGCCTGAATAATGTTCAAGATTAAAATATGGGTTTAAAGACTCATCATACAGACAACCAAAATGACAAAAAAGCCTCTCTGGAGAAGATTAATTATGCAGGTTGTCTTTATTTTGAATCACTCAGGCTTCAGTGTTTTGACAGAAAACATCACATTGATCAGATTGTTGTTACATAGTGCACAAATGTCATCATCATTCAATCAATGCTGACTGTTGTCTGTGACCTACAAACACCATTTAATTACATAAAACAAGAGCAGACAGACACTGTACCAACCAGACCATTGCACTTTAACACCAAATAGCCACCTTACCCACAGTAAGGTCAAATAGTACTCACAAGGGACAGGATCAGTCAGACCAGTACAGCATGTTGGAAACAATGTGCAGATTTAGAGCCAAACTAAAACTAGGCCAGTAATTGTTGTCATCAAAATAGGAGAAGATCTCCATGATGTAAAAAAAACTTAACTTGCCACATTTGATCCTCTGGTTGAAACCAGACATTGGATGTCAGTATAATTAGATTTTAAACACCAAAACTATCAAGCCAAGGACCTGAGACAGGGTGAATTACATTACTAAGACTGTCTGAGTGACAATGACCCTGACCTATGAGATAATGAAGATGAATGACTGTGGGAGGGGCTTGCGTGAAGCCAGGATACGTGTCTGGTTAATATCTCTCTAGGGAGGCTCTAGTAAGGAATTGTGGACTAAAAAATCCCCTATTCAGCTTGGTGGAGAGGAATACATCATGGAGTGAGACTGATAGATACTCAACTTATAACAGTGAGTATTGTATGCATGGCTATAACATATTTTACACAAAGAAAGTAGTTTAGTTAATTAGCCCTGTTCCCGGCTCAAGCAAATAGCCAACACTTACAGCTAACGTTTGTGTTGGCCACTACCTTTCTGCACTGCCGAAAATAGTGTACCTAAAATTTTCCTCACTGCATATTCTCAACGTTATCTGATACATTGCTCCAGCTTGCATTGCCAGCATAAAATCCCTTGAACTCCTTTGTCATCCTCGTTATGTGCACAGGGCTGCGAGAGGCAAGTTTGTTTACTCCGATGCTCCACTCCGCAGTGTCACTGTCATCACTACAAACCACACGTACAGTGTGGTAACCTGAGACCTTTAGTATGTGTCCTCCCGCCCCCTGTTGCTCAGCATCCACAAACAATACTGCTTCATGTATGCTGCAAAAACCCCGCTCCATTAACAACAAAGCGCTTCTTATTCATGACATCATTACAGAAAAGAAAATAGATTTTCTCTGCTTAATTATAACCTGGCAAAATCAGACACTGGAGTTGTGGTACACCATTTCACTTTAAAGAGATACTTGTACAAATACGGTCTTCATGGAATAGTCATCAGAAGAAAACCTCTTCTACGTCCTCACCACAAAAATCTGAGTTTGAAGTTTGCAAATGAACATATAGACAAGCCTGATGCATTGTGGAAACAAGTTCTGTGGACCGATGAGGTTAAAATAGAACGTTTTGGCCGGAATGAGAAAAAGGTACGTTTGGAGAAGAAAGGGCAAAGAATTTAATGAAAAGAACCTCTGTCCAACTTTTAAGCATGGGGGTGGATCAATCATGCTTTGGGGTTGTATAGCAGCAAGTGGCACAGGGTATATTTCACGAGTAGAAGGAAAAATGGATTCAATGAAATTTCACCAAATGTTGGACACTAACTTGATGCCATCTGTGAAAAAGCTGAAGTTAAAGAGAGGATGGCTTCTACAAATGGATAACGATCCTAAACACGCCTCAAAATCCATGGTGGTTTCTGTCAAGAAGCGTAAACTGAAGGTTTTGCCATGGCCTTCACAATCTCCTGACCTCAACATAATTGAAAATATATGGATGGACCTTAAAAGAGCAGTGCATCAAAGAACTGGAAGACTTTTGGAAGGATGAATGGGCGAAGATACCTCAAACAAGAATTGAAAGACTCTTGGCTGGCTACGAATGTCTTAACTGTCATTTGATGCCTTTTGGAGATTTTGCCATCTTTTCTTGGCTTCTTTATGCACATTAATACAATTTTTTACCTGGGGTGCCCAAACTTTTGAGCCCCACTGTATACATATACTGTCCCCCTAAAGCCTCCACCACCTTCATTTCTGAGCTATCTGAGCTACTCACCTCTGTCTGCTTCATGTCTCCTTCCACATTCCTCCTTGGTGACTTTAATATCAATGTAGACTCCAGCAGCTGCACACTAGCTACCAAACCTCTATTCTAGTGGACTGCCTCAACTTCACACAGCATGTCCAAGGTCCCACCCACACCAAAGGTCACACAGTGGACCTTGTGTGCTCCACAGGCAATATACCCCTCCATCTACAGTGCCTGGACCCTGCTGTCTCTGATCATCATGCTATTCTCTCTCCCTAGGCAACGTGGTACACATACAATTACATTTCGAAACATCAAATCAGTGAGCACCCCAGCCCTAAAAAATGTGTTAGCCACCCATTTGACCACCAAAACAGCCCTGACCATAGTGGACGCCATGGCAGCCCACTACAACACTGCTCTGTCTCTGAGCCTAGACCTTCGCACCTCCCTTAAAACCTTTACTGTTTCCTTCACCTGTTCAGCTCCTTGGTACATCGCTGAACTACAAAGAACATGCAAGTTTCTACAAAGAAGCTCTTTCTATAGCCAAGACAAATTACACCACCCTCATCGGCAACCAGCAAAACCACCCCTGAATGCTGTTTTCCACTATTAACTGCCTGCTACGCCTCATTGACACCCCCCAACCTCCTTGAACCTGACTGTTGCACCAAGTTCCTGGATTTCTTCCAAGCCAAAGTGGATCTAAAGTAGCTTGCACACTGCTCCAACAAACGCCATCAAACTCCAACAAACACCAACAAGTTGGGTCAGTATGGGCCGGCCATCTGTGTTTGTTGGATGGAGTCGTTAGAGTTTGACATGTCCAGTCGGGTCTGGTGGAGTTGTAAAATGTTGGACCAACGTAGGCCATTTTCCAACAAACGACAACATTCTAACAGTTTGTTCCCTTGACAGCTAGCTTTGCATGCAGAACTTCCACGAGCACAGTTACCTTGTATCCAGCTGTGCATCATTCACACTCATAGTTTTTTTGTTGGAAACATTGAGGAAGTTGGAAATGGCTTGTTTCTGGACCCAGGAACACGAAGAGTTGCTAATTGAATTATGGGAAGAGAATCCCCAACTTTATGACATTAGGACCCAGGCATATTCCAACTACGACAGCAAAAAACACATTGCGGAGAAGCTGGAAGAGTAATTGGTGGTAACTGGTGGTGAGTAGCCTACCTAACGTTAACCTTGTCACGGTTAGCATTGCTTCTAACACCGTTATTTTATTTTAGGCTAAGCATTGTTAACGGTATTCTACGAATGTCATGGCTGTACTGGTATGAATAATTAGTATTATACTATAGCCCGGGTGAACACTCGATTCTGATTGGCTGCAGTGTGATGTAGGACACCTACTAAAGGTGTTTTGGTTCCGTAGCTGAGCTGAAGGGTTCTACGAGCTAAGCGGACTAAAAATATCTCCTGTTGCTAAGGGTGGCATGTCTATCCAAGGTCTGCTCTATTCCCTGGAGCAGTGACCAAGATTTGCATTGGATAAGAATCTTATGGGATGGGAATGATTGTTCCATGTATTAGTCAAACCCTCAGGCGTAGTTTGAAAAAACTTTAGATTTCAATTGAGAAAACAAATTAAAATATAAAATAAAAATATGTTATTTGGCAAGTGACCATGGTATAAGCAGGTTACTGCCCTTTGAGGTGTCCATTATCAGGTATTAATGGACAACGGCAAGGCGTAAACCATCCAATGCTGTAGTCTATTAATACCTGACAATGAACACCTCGTTGGGGCATTAACCCTTTCGCAACTCCTGGTGTGTGCCCCATCCACTTCTAATTCCAATCAACCACAGAACATTGCTCCTTCTCCTGCTCATGTGCCTCAGCGCTGCCTCTCCTCCTTCACGCCTGTGGCCAACCATCTAGTGACCAAGCTGGTGACAAAAGCAGAAGCTTCCACCCGCTCCCTGGATCCAATGTCTACAGCCCTGGTCAAAGCATGTCTGCGTGTCCTGTGTCCCATCATGGTGGATGTCATCAACTACTCCTTGGAATCTGGCATACTACCCACTTTACAACTGCCTCAGTCACCCCTACTACTCTGAAAGACAGCTCTGGTTGAATTGGTCACAGTATGACACAGCAAATCAGCCTCACATTGACAGGAATCATGGTGTTTTTAAGATCTTTTATCCTATTTAAATGCAATGACATAACATATTGCTCCGTTTGAGCAGAAGTAGATGAATACTCAATAATCCCTAATGGGATTATTTCAGAATGACAACACTAAATGTTTAAATATAAATTTATTTTGATTTGTGGGATGGCGGAGACAAGAAACCCTTGAAGTGTCACAGCTGGACTGAATTTATAATTGACACTGCCTCCCAGCAAAAAAAGGTGGAGTCAATCCTCACCAGGGCCAACTGGGACCTTTCTGTGTTGTCATTTGTACGTTTCCCCTCACACGCGGAAAGTAAGGGTAATTGGAAACTAAAGTTGTTCATAGGCGTTACTGTCTTTGAAAGGAAAGTGGGTTATTGAGTGGTCCAAAAATTATATATTCTTACTATTGGATCTTTTGATCAGCAGAGAAATGGTGACCTGTTTGACACATTTCTTCTGCCTGGTTAGCTCTGATTCAGGGTAGCAGCTGTCCATGGTCCCGCTACATGTCCTGCGATGCCATGTTACATCCTGCTACGCTCTGCGGTGCCCAGCTACGTCCTGCTGTGCCTTGTAACGCCCACAGTGCCCTGCTATGCTACAAAGAACTACTACAAACCATCTCTTTATTCTAATCCCAACCGGTCGTCAGACACTGCCTCCCAAGAGCCTGGGTCTGACCGAGGTTTCTGCCTAAAAGGAAGTTTTTCCTCGCCACTGTCGCACTGTTGCTTGCTCTGGAGGAAACTACTGGAACTGTTGGGTCCTTGTGGATTCTGGAGTGTGGTCTAGACCTGCTCTATCTGTAAAGTGTCTTGAGATAACTCTTGTTGTGATTTGATACTATAAATAAAATTGAATTGAATTGAATTGAATTGATTGTCAGCCCAATTATGTTAATAATCAACACAACATTGCATGATGGAAAACACAGAGAACCTTCTAGAAGAGTTAACTATTGAATAGACACAATGATCATGTGCCAAACAAAATCTGTTTAAACTTGGGCTGTATACAACAAAATGATTACAAACCTTAAAGCAAAACTAAAAGGGAAGCCCCTGTGAGGTCATTGTGGTTTTTGTCAGACTGCTATGACCACAAATCCCAAAATAAAAACCCTCACTGCATGACTTGGACTGTAATAGGACCATAACACGGCCTAATACTTTATAGGCACAGAATAGAGAAACAAAACAATGTTACTGTCATACCATTATTAAAACACTAATATATCTCCCTCTTTGATGATTTTTATCATCATTCTGTGACCAAAGGACAATGTATAACGACCAACCAACCAGAGCTAACACTACTTCAAATGTAAACTTTGCAATAATTCACAGCTATTTAAAAAAAGGAATTTAAAATGTGGAGCACTTGCTCTGCAGCCTTTAAGGAAGCAGTTTTAACACCATTAACAAGATACCTGTGCAGGTTCCCATGAGAGGACATTCCAGGTGATCAATAGGGAGTGCAGAACTGGGTCACTTCCATGTTCTCACTGCCCCTAATGACAGACCTCCAGGTTAATGTAAAGGAGAGAAGGACAAGTTGGACAACACTCTAGGCTTTGGTCTGTTCTCATATGTGAAAACAGCTTCTTAAACATTTTACACCTTGGGATTACCTTACAGTACATTTTGTCTCACTGAGGTGACTAGCAAGACATATTAGTGTTCTTAACACACACACTATTTGTACAGTGTTGCAATGACTTTGCAATAAAATACAATTACTAAGGCTTAAATCTCCTTTCATAACAGCTTGGTTCCTATCATTTTGTTAGACTTGGAAATGGCTTGGACTTCAGACTTTTTATTGGCCTATGATTGAATTATTCTTCTGTAAAATGGCCTGAGATCCCATTTTTGTCCAAGCTGTCATCAGCAGAATCATGTTAGGACATGCTGGACGTTTGAGAAATCTATAACAAAAACAGAAGGGTCACTACAGTTCCAGTTTAAAAGAAATCCATACTACAGAAATCGGTATCCAATTGTATTATCACAGATATGACTAAATCGATACACAGACCCTCAACCTCAACAGAAAACCATTGTCATCTAAGGTGTGGTGGGACCCACAAAAGGGTGTGAATGCTGACATACTGGAGTCAGATATTGGCTTAAAACTCTCCATCATCTTGAAAGTAAAGTGCAAAAATAGTATTAAAAATCTATGCTACTCTATATCTAATTGCGTTGATGTGTAGCAGCTTTGTGCTATGTTAGGGTCACTCCCATATACAAAGCAAACAATGAGATGCAATTAAGCAGTTAACTGACAGTGACAGTCTCTGGCTAGGACAAAGACACATACACGAGTACACTTCCCTTTATCCACACCAGGGGATAAAGAGGAAGTTTGACACCACGCCAGCCCTCCAGTGTTTTAGATTTAAATGGGAGCCAAGATCTGTGAATGACTAACACTGCTAAAGGAGTTATGGCATGGCAACAGAACAGAAAGTATTATGATCTCTAGGTCTGAAAAAATCTTTCAAAATCAATCAGTCAAGCTTTTATAATATAGGTTTATATTAAATGATTTTACATAGCAGTGCCATTAGCAATCCTAGGCCTCTGCATACAGTTTCATCATGACACTACGTTGTAAAATCTTTTAAATGATTGCTGGGTTGTCACTATTCTTTCCAGCTTCACACACCATGTCACTGGTGATGAATGTCTGTCACACTGCAAAAGCTTTACGTACACAGCGGTTTTCTTTGATTCTTCTCTCTTTCCCCTCCATCCCGTCTGCCCGTTACAGTACATTGTATTGCCCATTTTCTTCTCTCCCCTTGCCACTTCCTCAGGGTGTGTTTGATGGACTGATGTTATTATCTCTACTTCCTTCAGCCCTCTGTCTTCAAAGGAGGAAGACGACTGTATCTATCAAGCTTTAGCGTGCTTAAGAGACGCCTCGGGCACTGTAGTGCTCGACTCCCAGTCTGGGCGAAGCTCCGCAGAAAAAAGGAGGAAAGCCTTGTGTGTATTTGACAGACGAGCAAATTGAGAGAGGAAATAACCATATTCTTGCCTTGATTATCAGTGTAGTTACACAGTAGATAGATGCCCGGTATTTTTTGAAGTAAATCAAACTCTCAACTGTGTATGGCTGCAGTAAGATGAACAAGGGAAGTTCAATAAATGCCGACAAAAACATCAAATCTGGACTGTAAGTCACAATAAGAGTTAGATCAGTTCTTGACATTTGAGGGAGATTTATACAACTTATGTATCTGGCAGCTAAATGTGTAACACTGGTAGACAGAGGCTCAATATTTATTGTATAGTCATTTAAATCTCTAACATGTATTGTTATTGGCAGAATATATATATATATATATATATATATATATATATATATATAAGAATAAAACATGTGATATCTGTGTGATTTAAACTATACATTACTTTTTAGGGGGACTATGTAGTAACATCCATTTAGGGACTATAGATGTATTTTTATTTTTTTAAAAGCCACTAGCACATTAATTATAGGCACTGTTCCTGCTAAATAATCCAATAAAGTATATGAGCTAATGTAACGTAATTATTATTTCTAATCATTTTATTACATCTGTGATTACTGTAAAAACTAGATTACGATAAAATAAACTGACGCTGAAACTGAGTGTCTAAAGTTATCATGTTAGAATATACATTTAAGATCTTAGAGGTACTCCTGCAATTTACAATTCTACGTCCATGTAGTTGAAGGACTTGCAAATTTTGCAACAGATTTTAAATGAACAGATACGATTATACCACAGTTTTCACAGGCTGACCACCCCCGTGATGAATAAAGTGATCTTCTTGTGTCGGTAGAGAAGTCCTTTAACATTTTGCTGCATCATGCTTGTACACGTCTCAGAAACACTGTGTGACTGTGTTTCACTTCACAGTCAATATTTATTTGATTACATCTGATCTCAAAAACAATCTGTAAATACATTGTTCTTTCATCATCTCTAACATTAGATATTATACTCTCACGTGACAGGTTTGATTTCTCTCTGAGCCACTTCCTGTATAATAGGGTTCTCAAACTGTGTTTTTTCTGCAGACCAACAAACAGTGGTTTGTTTGTTCAGTACGGTCAAGCAGAGCGTTGATCCAAACTTACAGAGTCATTGTCATGCTCTGCGTCTGGATGAAATACCAGAACCACTCCACTGGAATTCCTCACTTCCCAGTACTGACTCCCACTTCTTTGCATTGTTTGTGCGTGTGTGTGTGTGTGTGTGTGTGTGTGTGTGTGTG
>NC_045738.1:4643594-4646159 GCF_008692095.1 Etheostoma spectabile | reverse complement strand
TGTGTGTGTGTGTGTGTGTGTGTGTGTGTGTGTGTGTGTTCGCTCTACTATAGCCTCTGTTTCCAGCTCCCACATAATGACATTGTTGTCATCACCACGTCAAGAAAATTAGCCCCAATCCAAGCACTTGACAGGACTAGATTTTTTTTAAATGCAATTTTTTGTGCTGCATTGTGTTGGCAGATCACTGGGGAACCAAAAACACATGCTGAATAGTAAAAATAGCTTTAAAAGAATGCTGCTGGAGATCTCCATATTCCTTGGTGATATAACACTAATAGCTCCAGGCTCCAACAGTAATGATGCGTATCCAAGTAATGATTACCTTACATAGTGGCTGTGCAGGTCTATTCAGAGAGCTTTTAAAAGTTTCTCTTCAACATAATTTATTTGTCTATTCCACACGGAGCTGTATAACTAAAAGCTTCTCATTCCTCTGAGTGTTATAGAGCTAAAAGGCTTCTGCCTTTTCCAGCCAGAGCTACACATATTAAATGTTATGAAGATTCATTCACAGCAACTAAGGCTTTGTGATTTAACCATCAAACTTAATGGGCCCTGCTCAGACACTCATTTACTGTGAAAACTTTTCTGTCTAAGTATCTTCAGCTTTTTATCCAGTTTAAGCTGAGAAAGAGCCCCTATATCCATTTTAAATGATCTACCAGGTATTAATTATTCAGCATTCTGTGGATTTACTGCTCCATGACCAGAATTAAGGGTAAGAGGTGCTATTTTCACCTGGCCAATAGACACACTGAGGGCTGATGTGGATTCATGGTCAGAGGTGTGACTGGATGAATGAATTACCTCAGTAGTGGGCCAAGGTGTTTAACTTTAACTTTAGCTGCTGCTTTAATTGTTTTAGGATGACTTTTCATTGAAGCTAAATTAAGATTTAAGAGGAGGTATGCAGTGAGAGATGTAAATAAAAGGGACAGGTGTATTCCAGTATTTCAAAAACAACAGGAAGTTAGTTATTGTAGTTTGGCCTTGAGTAGCAGTGGCACACAGTTCATAAAGGCAATTATAGTACTTTAAAACCTTGGTGCCTGATTGCCGCAATTTGCTTCAAAGTCATACTCCCTCTTAGAGTCATAATTCAGTCAAATTTTGAAAACACAAACATATTTTTAGATGTAGGGTGAATCACACTTTCCAAGGCTATTATTATCTCTAATATCCGTTGCGATAAATCATTCAAAAGTCTGTTTAGAAATTGCTGAAAAAGGTTGCCCCATATAATTTAAGAAGTGTTTTTTTTCTTATCAAAGTAATCCAGTGATAGCCAACTTGTAATGGTGTCAATTTAATGTAAATAAATATAGGCCCCAGAAGATAGGCCGAAGTTACTGAAACCATGGCTCACGTCTACATTTGAGTCTGATTGATCAAACTGCAATAATTTAGTTATTCAGATCTTGTGCAACATTTTCTTGCATATACTGCCTTAGTCTTAAAACTTTGGCACACATATACCCCTCAAAGAAAATCACATGACCCAGATACGGGAAAGCATACTGGCAATCTTTTACAAAACCTTATGAATGAAAAAGAAGAAGAAACCTCTGTGCATGTAGATGCGTGTTCCCCTTAAAGTTAATGTGACTAGCAGGACTGATAGATAACATTTCTTTTTGAAATCGTTTTGGAATTTTCCCATTAGGACATCCTTATTATGCACAGTCCTCAGACTAAATGAGACAGGAAATGTTCAGGGTGATGTCAATACTGTTTCTTACAATCTCTCTAACTTTGATTTGCAGGATATTACTCTAAAATCAAAGTAAAACTGAACTTGAAAGAAGGATGAAGTGATGCTCATTGAGACGGATTAAAAAATGAATGTTTTTCAATTGCCAAAAAACAAGAGAAAGAAAACCAGGGAGGTTTTGATGTTCTTAAATGGAAATTGTACGTTTCAAGAGCGGAGCAAAACGTGGGAGAAAAAACCCTTAATAAAGAAGTAGTTTGAAAGCAGCAGGAGTTGACTCACCAGGACTCTGTTCTCCGTCTTGTCTCCTTTGATCTCCAGTTTGACTCGCCTTCTCAGCGACAGCTTCACCTTCCTCCCCACTGCATCCCTCACACTCTCTACACGGGAAGATGAGAGAGGAGATAAAATGAGAAGAGACTTAAACTTGGAAATATTTGCATCTGTGCATTGAATTAGAAGAAGATAAAAATAGCTGGCAAGTGGTTTATCATGCATTACAAAAGGGATTCCTTTGCTTTGTAGGCTCTTTCCCACAAAGTCTTAACAAAGAGCCAATCTGACTCAAAACCTCAAGTGGAGTCAGAATTTCAACATTTGAATTTCAATGCTATCCTATGGTAACATTTATACCATAGGGGGAACAATTCTTCATGTCCACTAATTAGAAAAGAACATTGATTAAAAAAAATCCAATTTCAACACAGCACTGCAGGGATTATCTTTCTTCTATTTTCCATTTAACATCATGAATCCCTCCTTTAATTTCATTATGTCAGATTTAGTCACATCTGTGGTCAAATGTGAAGCAGTCACCAGTTACTGAGTGACCTCAAACACACACACACACA
>NC_045738.1:4641494-4643584 GCF_008692095.1 Etheostoma spectabile | reverse complement strand
CACACACACTAACACACACACAAACACACACACACACACACACTGTCAGTCAAACAAGTAAACTGAACAAACTGTGTGCATGTCCTCACTTACACAGCCTACTTATCTATAGAATTGGGCATCGAGAACCGATTCCAACTTGGAATTATTTCAAAAGTTACCGGCCCCAATGGAATTGTTTTTTTATTGGAATCATTTGGAAAAATGTGGTTTTATTTTAACATGCGCTAGTTTTGGTTTCCGTAGCGGCCATCGTATTTCCAAGCTCGTTGTGTTGCGGCCATGGAGCAAAGTAAGAGGCACTCTAGTGTGGCTGGCTTTACTTTACATTAAAAAAGCCCAGTAAAACTGTAAGCCGCCATTGAATCAAAATAAAATGTTCATCTTATCTGGGAAATAAGCATGTGACCCGTTTCCACTCTACTCCTCAACGAATCAGAAGTGAGAATCTATAACAGGAATCAAAATGAAGAATCCAAATTGTTAAAATCCAAACTATGAATTTTCTGATTTGAATTAAATGAATTAAACAACAACTTTGATAATAGACTAATTATTCAGGACATTTAGCAAACATCTCTGTGTACTGATGGGGGTAACTTTAGCATGCTAACAAGTTTACAAAAACAATACTACATGAAATTAGTTACTGGACAAAAATAATATAACTTTTAATTCGTAGGCTAAGTACAGTATACCTACGCTCAAATACCCAGCACAAACATAAACATACACACAGAGCAATATGCTAAGTTTGTGTTGAGCTGTTCAGATTGATTGTTCACACCCAGTGGAACCTTCCACAGCCAGGAAACTGATTCAGAGAGCAGAACTGGGTCAGCTGCCTCTCCAAGCTCCTCACTCATCCACCAAACAGCGGCTGATAAGAGTACAGCACACTCCCCACATGTCTCTGAGACAGAGAGGGATTCCATGTGTGTACATCTGCACTGGCAGGCATGCATGTATCCTTGCCTACAGGCTTCCACAAACCATCATCAGATCAAAGTGAAACTAATAATTAGGCAAAGTGGTTCATCTGCCAGCCTTTCTGAATAAACTCTATGAACCTATTCCTACTGCAGCATTTCTAAAACTGTAGCTGCAGACAACCATTAAGTCATATTTCTAGGGGCTTTCTACACAAAATGAAATCTAGTATTTTTAATGAGGCTAGGCAGTTTTTGGTCCCAGACAAAAAAAAGCCCCTGACAGACTCACATATATTATTTTTCTACTAATTCAATTTTTCCTGCTAATTCATTAAAACTGTCACAGGAGTGGAAATGTTTCTAGCCAGCTGCCTGGTGGTTCAAATTAAGCAGTTAAGGCATGTGCAATTGGTCACACTGGGATGATTTTCAGTAGGGACTCATGTGGAAGGTGGGGAAATGGGGGGCCTATGGCCTTGTTAAAAAAATGTTTTAAAAATTCACAAACCCAAATAGTCAATCTCCCGTTTGTTGACCTTCAGCCAATCATGATCAGTGTGTTGATGATGTAGTTTTTATCTTTCACTCTAGAGAGTATTTTTGGTTATTTTGTTGTTCTGATGACAAGCACTGACAGGATCACAGAGATGAAGACCAAATTGTTCGCTAGTATCAGGTGGGCTTTTGCCCTTCCTCCTCAATCTGACCCTCAGTTCCTCAAAAGGCTTCCTCATAAACAGAAACTAGTTTACAGACAAACACATAGGGGAAAGGCATGTAAGCATATGGAGAAGACCTGTTAGCAAAGGGAGACCTGTTTTGACACAACACAACACCCCTAACTGCTCTAATATGTAGCTTTAAATGCCTGTGAACTCTGACTGGTCATTTCTTTGCCCTATCACTTAAAAGGAAACTGCTTCCTTTGTCTTCCATGAAGTATCTGAGTACATCTCAGTAAAATATGTCCTTAGCACACAAACTCAGTTTATAAATGTGTGCACCCCACTTCTCCATGTTTGTTACTTGACATTTTCTCTAACTCAGTCTATAGTATTTCTATCTGCAGCATCATGATAAAATGCCTTGTATGTGCTGGAAGCCAAGAGTGGTCTTGTATGATACTGAATCATCAGCACCAGTGAATGTTTCAAACAA
>NC_045738.1:4637716-4641484 GCF_008692095.1 Etheostoma spectabile | reverse complement strand
ATATACTCATCCAGACAACACTGCACGTCATGTGATACATGATCATGACAAGTGTGCAGTGTTGGGAAAATTCGGCAGCTAGAATCAGGAAAATCTTTAAAGCGAGGGATGATGATAGAGAACTTCCTTAATCTATGCTTGAGTGGACGTTAGACCATCAAAAAATCTGTTTCTAGTACTGGAAAAAGTAAAAAAACAAAAACAAATGATGTGTGAGTGTCACAGTTAAACAAGGTTTTAGTGTGTGAGCTGGCAAACTGGTATTATAGAAACTGGAAGCATTGTTATTGAGTTCCCCGGGCTGTGTGATTACCTGAATGGTCTTTACAGAGCTATAAAAAAGAGAAGATGTGCAAATCCAAAATACTTTCCAGATAACTGAGGAGAAGTAGCAATTTCTGTGACCTTAACCCCAAAAACCGCATTGTCCCACTGGTGGGTCGGTCATTTTAAAGTCCACATCCCAAAATGTCAAATAATACCAAAAATGTTCGTTTTAAGAAAATGTGTTTACAATTATGAGAATATCTTCAGCTGATACTGCATATGATACTGTCAGGCAGAGTTGAATATGAGGAGAATAATTTAAGGTTTACACTGTTAAAGAAGATACTAATTTACATACACTTTAACATCAAGAGGCTAACATTCCCACAAGGAACACACTGTCTTCTAGCTTCTCTTCCTTTTTAACTATTGTGGGAGCTTAAACAGATCTGATAACATAGAAACAATTCTATGATAGTTGTGAAAGTACAAGGGTACAAATGATATCACAAAGCAAATGACTGGCTGTAAAATTCTGTGACTCAGTGAATAAATGAATGCCTGACTAAGTGACTGCATGACCCAGCATTTTCCTTTAAGCCTTGTCTACATTGTGCACTATTGATGTCTCTTTAAGAAATAAATGGAGCCAAAAGAACATTGTAGGCTTGTGAGTGTCCACAAGCAATGGATAGGGAGAAAGAGCTTGAGCTTGTCCAACATTGCACTGAGGTGTCAAAACCTGAGCTACTTTGCCAAACAAAGAGATCCTATGCTGGAGCTGAACAGCCTGCAGAACTCACAATCAGTACAAACAAATCATAAGAAACAGGGCAGACTTTAGCCAAGAGGACAGACTGACTGAGGCAATGTTAAAACTCCCAGCAAATGATGTGAGAGTGGACCAAGGTTACTGTGGGGAAAACCCTGTACATCATGTGGGTTGACATAATGGTCACTCATATCTAAACTATGTAGCTTTTCTTCCAAATATAGGCTGTAGTCCACACTACATTAGCAATGCTTGGCACCTTTATCTACAGCAGTGGTCCATTTATACACAGCTAAGAGATGTACTCCATGCATTTATAGTCTAATTTAATATCTTAAACAGCTATAAAATCCTAAAACCGTGACCTAATATTATATAAAGTAAAGCCTGTGTTAGACCGTTTAGTAATCCCACTGTACACATTGTTAAGGAATAGCCTACTAATCATTACAATTACACAACAAAACTGTCCCTGTTTATGAATATGGGTTGGATACTATCAACACTACAGGAGATACTAGCATTACTATTGTGTCTCAGCCACAATAAGTATGGCTATACTATATGAATGGAATGTATGTTGGTGTATCAGTTCAATAAGGACATTACAAAAGTCACAGAGGAGTATCATGCACACTGTGTTTTGGGAATGTGATGGAAGAAGTATCAGTGATTGTTTCAGGCTGCACACATGGCTACAAATGATTTGATCTTACCCAGGAGCTCTTTGGGGACCTCTGACACTTCTTCGTTCATTTTACCAAAGATAATATCCAAAACAACGAGAAGAGTTCAGTCAACACAACGAGAAACCTCAAATTATGAGGAAACAAGGAGCACGAGAGAGAAGCGTCAGGTAGTGCCGCCGCAGCCGCCGCCGGTGCGTTTCTCCCGGTTACATGCTCCTCTCCTCCTTTCGTGGTGTCCGGACAATGTATCCGCGTTTATCTGGGCGCATCTCTTTTTTCGGTAAAACAGGGTTTAGAGGTTGTATGCTGGAGAAAAAGAAGAAACAACACCCGCTAAAGTCGCCTTAAAATCATGTTGAAAGCCAGCAGATTCTGCGCTCCAGTGAGATGAGAAGACAGCCCGCTCGCGCACATAGTCGCTGGCCGTGGCCCTACCGTAAAGCTCTCGGTAATACTGTAGCCTAGCAGCCAATAGTGGAAACAAGGAGCCCCTCCCAGCTCGGTGATGCGACAGCCCACGAGCCGATGCGATGCCGGAACGGTATGGCGTGGCAGCAGGAGGCGGTGGTGGTGGTGCAGCCAGATATTAATGAGCAGGCTACAATAGGGGTTCCCAACCTGAGAACCAGGGACCTCTAGTGGTCTCACGGGGTCCCAGTCCCAGGCTGCAGCACAGGAGGGGCTACAAAAATCTACCAGTCGGATAATGTTAATAGCATGGGAGATTAATACACGCCTACTTTAACTAGACTATAATAACGTCAATATTTGACATCAATAATAAAAATTGAAAATAGCAGAAACTGCACAGCTGTACAAATAATGGGGATACATAACTTATGCATTGTAACAATGGGAGAATAAAAATGCCCTCTTTAAATAATGTGCTCTGTTTTAGAATGCTTTTATTGAGACAATCTACAAGCCTAATTTTCTCAGGTCACTTTTTAAGCTGTTTGATCTACATGCCCATACATCTGTCAGTTGAAGCTATAATAAGTGATGTAGAAAAGTAAACAAGAGCTCCACCTGCTGGATTCTTGTCCTTTGTGCATTTTATTCACAGTATTGACTGACTGCATGTAGTTTTGAATTGTTCCTTTTTGCATTTGCAACACAATCAAATAAAAATGATGAATGGAAATTGTATTACAGTAAGTAAAGTTTACTTATATGTCACGTATTACAATAGACACGTATCATCAATTTCCTGAATGTTAAAATTAAATGCTATTTTATTCTTTCTGCATTATATTCCATGGAGTTATTTGGCCAAGTGGCAACTGTGAGGAAATTCAATAGAATTATGAAATATTATTTCACATTTGTTTGAGTTTTAACCATTTTTAAAAATCATTTCACAGTTTCATTTAAAGATTTCGCTTACCTCATTTTTATGATTAATATTTCAAAAGGACTTGTGTATTTATTTAACATTGACCCTTCCTTTAAGAGCTTTTCTTTCTGTCTAGGTTTGATAATATTCATGACTAAAAGGCTTTCTTGTTGTTTTCTTTACAACTGGACCAGTGAAGCATCATCTTTCTCCTGTACTGCATGCAAGTCGAGAAACTTCAGTTTCTATCTTGAGAATGTTTAAAGAACTCAACCAGACACTGAATCAGCGCAGCAGAAAACTTAAAAGTCCCACATGGTGAAAATGGGTTTACATTAGATTTTATGTGTGATAAAAAACAGCCTACCATCAGGGGAAATGGTTTTGCCTGATTGTGGAAATCTTTAGAGTCTTGACTGACATAATTTTACGACAATGGGATTATGTCTGATCTTACATATATACATTTTATGTTTGTAATTTATTAAACTGTACATTTGTCAAAGACTCTTTAGTTTAGATTGTTTGTATCTAGCTTTACCTATTGTATCACGTCAGCATGTAATATTATGAGTATTGCAATACTTAATTAATACTTACCAAATTATTCAAAATAACAATATTTAACTACTGTTATAACACAGTTGAAGGTTATATTTGTAACATTAAGGTCTTTGAGTCAAATGAAAACTAGAACACACTAA
>NC_045738.1:4637344-4637706 GCF_008692095.1 Etheostoma spectabile | reverse complement strand
GCACAATATTGTATTCCAGTCACACATTGTCAGATTTATGAATGATACATACAAGTATATGATATTGTGTATACATAATTACAAATATTTAGAAGGTTTGTCTTACACTTAGTAATGCATTGCACTTTTCAGAGATAAACAATTTACATATTGTACAAACTAATTGCTTTAAGAATTTTTTCATTCAGTCTCAAGTGTCTGTGGTGACAGCTTCCTGTGTATGTGAGGATCATCCCGGACCCACAGAAGAAGAAGCAGACGGTAACAACGTTGTCTGTGCTGGTCGGGCTGGGGCGGTAATCATCCTCTTGGCAGGTGAAGGTGGTGCTGGTGGGGGTCGGGGTGGAACTGTCCTCACTGGG
>NC_045738.1:4620313-4637334 GCF_008692095.1 Etheostoma spectabile | reverse complement strand
GGGCTTGGTGCCTGGGAGCAGGTAGAGTACTGAGCGTGGGTCAGTGGTCTGCCTGGGGTGACAGGTTGGTTGACGTCTACTCTCAGCTGTCCAGGGTGCCCAGGGAGTCCTGTCCTGTGAAACAGAAAAACAAATGAATAATGATGAAAACACCTGTACAACCTTTGTATTGTTGCTAGCTCTTGGTCTAAAATAATGGAATGAAAATTTAAACAATGGAATATTAATGTATATAACATATATTATAACAAGCTTCTCAAAAAGAGGCTTCAACAGCTTCAATGTCATTACGACCTCATTCCATAATACTGTACAACAATTCCCAGCTGTGTGAGATAACTATCTCATTACCTCACACACTACAATATTGTAGTATTATGCTACTTGTACATACTGTACATACTTTATTTTGTGATATATTTTTGTATGTAGGTTGTACATTTTATTCTACACTTGTATATACATTATTTTTCATTCATCTAAGTATAATATTTAGTTATTGTTCTGGCATTTTATTTATTGTTTTCTGTCTTATTTTATTGTATCTTATTTGTTCATGTTATTTATTATCTTTAGTACATTTCTTGTATTTTTGATTGTGTGTGAGTGAGTATGTACTGTATGTCCTTGGTAACTTGTTACTTGCTGCTGGTAACAGTCATTTCACAATTTGGGAATAATAAAGTCCATCTATCTATTTATCTATCTATATTCAGGAAGGTTTCTTTAATAAATGTAATCCACATGTGTAAAGTGAATTTATCACCACTTTATGTCACTACTGGTACTTTGGTAATCTTAGTAATGGGTGTACTTACTTAGCCGACTGAAAGAAAGGCGGCCGCAGCTCTCCTGCTGGTCCTCTGGTCATCCATCATTCTCATCTGGTCCGGAGTAAACACATCTTCTCTGTCGTCAAGGGGATCTTGAATGTTGAGTCTAATAGAACATGAAAAGAAGATAATTAGCTGGGGACTTTTATTAATGTTAGTAATTATTATTTTTGCATGGTTAATGCTGTCATTTTTAACTTACCTCTTGTATAGGCATCTACAGCTTAGTTTAAAATAAAAATGAAAGAACAATACTCCTGGATAAAGCACTGATAACTGTCACTGTGTGTGTGTGTGGTGTGGTGGTGTGTGTGTGTGTGGTGTTGTGTGTGTGGTGTGTGTGTGTGTGCTTGTGTGTGTGTTCGTGCGCGTGCTTGTGTGTTTGTGTGTGTGTTTGTTGTGTGTGTGTGTGTGTGTGTGGGGTTGTCTATCTAATTTCCAATCCTGCAGCAAACAGTACCAAACTCTGTCCTAATCAGAGTCACTGTCTTCCGTTCCTCTCAGGTAATCAAAAGGCCCCATCCAGTATTTCCTAAATGGGGAGGGGGCTGACTCCCTGTAGCTGCTCCTGTGGGAGCCGAGGCCTGAAGTGGAGGGGGCTGACTCCCTGTAACTGTCTCCCCTGCTCTTGTAGGAGCCGAGGCCTGAAGTGGAGGGGGCTGACTCCCTGTAACTGTCTACTCTGCTCCTGTAGGAGCCGAGGCCTGAAGTCGATGCCGCTGACTCATCATGGCTGTCCTCACAATTCCACTTCTGCTTTTTTGTACTTAGCTGCAACGTGTCACTCTTTTCCCTGCTTCTCTTTGTAGAGGAGCCAAGGCCTGAGGTTGAAGGAGCAGAGTCTTTTGACCTTTGAGAGGCTGAGGGTAGACCATCTTCAGCAGGGGGGGCTGACTCCCTGTGGCTGTCTTCCCTGCTCCTGTAGGAGCCGAGACCTGAAGTTGAGGCCGCCGACTCATCATGGCTGTCCTCACATTTCCACTTCAGCTTTTTCATACCTACCAGCAATGTGTCGCTCTCTTCCCTGCTTCTCTTTGTGGAGGAGCCAAGGCCTGAGGTTGAAGGAGCAGACTCTTTTGACCTTGAGGGCTGAAGGTAGACCATCTTCAGCATGTTCCACTTGATGCGCAGGAATCTCCAGATGTTGAACATCAAAAGTGCAGGGCCATTTAATAGCACACGGGAACAGTGGGAACCATGTTCCCATCTCTGCCAAGATTGGAGCTGAGAACTGCTGGATGAGAGGGAGCAAGGTCGGATGTTGCCATCATCATCCTCTTCAACATCCTCTCCCTGCTCCTCTTCGTGGAGAAGCCGAGACCTGAAGTCGAGGCCGCCACTCATTATGCGGTCCTCACAATTCCACTTCAGTTTTCATACTTACCTGCAGTGTGTCGCTCTCTTCCCTGCTTCTCTTTGTGGAGGAGCCAAGGCCTGAGGTTGAAGGAGCAGACTCTTTTGACCTTTGAGAGGCTGAAGGTAGACCATCTTCAGCATGTTCCACTTGATGCGCAGGAATCTCCAGATGTTGAACATCAAAAGTGCAGGGCCATTTAATAGCACCAGCGGGAACAGTGGGAGACACATGTTCACATCTCTGCCAAAAGATTGGAGCTGAGAACTGCTGGATGAGAGGGGAGCAAGGTCGGATGTTGCCATCATCATCCTCTTCAACATCCTCTTCCCTGCTCCTCTTCGTGGAGAAGCCGAGACCTGAAGTCGAGGCCGCCAACTCATTATGGCTGTCCTCACAATTCCACTTCAGCTTTTTCATACTTACCTGCAGTGTGTCGCTCTCTTCCCTGCTTCTATGTGGAGGAGCCAAGGCCTGGGTTGAAGGAGCAGACTCTTTGACCTTTGAGAGGCGGAGGGTAACAATCTTCAGCATGTTCCCCTTGATGCGCAGGATCTCTCCAGATGTTGAACATCAAAAGTGCAGGGCCATTTAATAGCACCAGCAGGAACATGGAGACACATGTTCACATCTCTGCCAAAAGATTGGAGCTGAGAACTGCTGGATGAGAGGGGACAAGGTCGGATGTTGCCATCATCATCCTCTTCAACATCTTCTTCAACTTCCTCTTCATCCTCTTCATCCTCTTCCTCCTCTTCATCCTCTTCATCCTCTTCCTCTTCAGACAGGGATTCATACCCGGAATCATGGCTGAAACTGCAGACCAGTCGTCCTCATCACTTGTGTCGTCATCCTCATCCTGGTCACTGTCAACCAGTTGATCGTCATCTTCTTCGTCGGGGGAGAGCTCATCTTCATCTGCAACAACGATCTCATACTCACCTTCCTCATACTCACCTTCATCTTCAGGGAGGCCATGTTCTGCAAGACGCTCAATGAAGGGGTTTACACCACCTGTGGAGGAAATAAAATCATCAATTATAAGAATGGCTCATAATATTAACTATACTGTATACACTAAGACTATCATTTTAACAGTCAAATATTGATTACAATATTTAATATACACCTGAGGACATGACAATTTAACACCATTCATGTGAGACTTCAGATAACCATGAATTACTCTTCTTGGTCACTTGGAAAAACGTAACTGGTAATGAATTGATCATGGAAACATTTCTGACTTAATATCACAAGTATTTTAAGATAGGAGGTTGAAGTGTTTAACTCATACTATAGCTGTTAAAGAATCTATATCACCATTTTCTGGAAACTAAACATAGCTGTTTTTATGTCTATTCTTTAGAGTTTTTGTTCAGAGAACACATAACAGCAACAGCAACAGTCATTTTAATTATAATAATACAAACAGTAATCATAATTAATGATTAAATGTACATGAACAACTTTTGGGCGAGAGAGAAGGAGCTCGAGACGTGATTTTACGCACGATGAAAATTTACACAACCGATCCCGGGGGAGAATGATCAAACTTAACAACATTAATCTATCTGAAAATAAGTTCATTAAATATGATAGCTACATTTTGAAATTAGAAGGACTAATGTATACTTCATACGTCATCAACCAAAAACGAACTGGTTTCCATCCTCACTACCGTTCGCTCCAATCCATCGTTTCCATGGTGCCCAACTAAAACATTTTTTTTGGCATTTTATAAATATGGTTGGGTCGCGACTATTTTGTTGTATTAGATAGCTAACTTTGGAAGATTTGATGGCCTCAAACCAAAATAGCAATGTTTTCAAATACCTACACTGGTTTATTATGCATCCACACATGTCCCGCGATATTTACCACATATTCTGTCCAGCAAATAATAATTTTACATAGAGAATCGTCGAGTAAAGGACTGTTTCAGAAATCTGTTTTTCCAACAGGCCTTTAGCTAACTGTTCACCTTTAGCTAAATTCTAAAGTTGCATTGATTGAGAATAACTAGCGTTAGTGCTACTGATAGTATTTTTTTTTTCCAAGAGATAGCCTAGTTGAAAGACATAAATAAAATAAAATAAGATAAATCTAAAAGTTGTCTTACTCCACGGACGTCCAACTGGGCGGCTCCCATCAGCGCTGTTCCTCAGGTAACGACAGAGGGCCATGTTCAGCTCTCCGGCTTCCCACAACAGTAGAGTAATTCAGTAGTTTTGTAGCTTTGTTTTTTCAACAAGATGCAGTAGTTTTTCCAGCAGTTTGTCTCAAGCGGTTTAAAACTCAAGAGTTCGCTGTCCACAGCTAGCTTTGCAAGAATTCCAAGACCAGGCAAAGTGAGAGATCCGAACGTTGGCAGACATTATATAACCTCGGTTGGGTCATCATTCTGTTGCCATGACATTATTGACGCACGCGCATCGTTTGAGGTAAAGCCTAAATAAAGTAATCCTCTGTCAAATCACTTCCCGTGCCTACATTAAGCTTTTATAAATGGCAGCTTTTCACACTTAACAGTTTTAATTTTTTAACTGTACAGAAGTTAGCTACATGATATTTATATTCATTAAATGTATCTGGTTAAAAACAAGAATGTATTATTGTTTATTTAGATAATTGTAATAATGCTGAGTTAAAAATTGGTTTAGTCGAGAATGACAAAGAGGTAAAGAGAGAAGGAGCGATATCTTGTGGTGATTTGGTTAATTACAGACAGCTTTAATGCAACCGGTTGCTTTATTTAGCTGCTGCACGTGCCACAATTTGATATCACACAATATTACACAACATTTATTTGTTTATATCACGTTCAAACTAAGTTTCTATGTACTACTTGTCCACCTTGAGTAATGCCGCAATGATGCTGAAGATATATAATACTCCCAAGTTTGAATAAACTCACATTTTCCTTCTTAAAATACGAAGTAGCTAAATAGTCTGACCTGGGTTTAAGATACAAAAACATCTACAAAAAAACATCACTAGATACACATACATGCACTCTCAATTGACATGCAAATGAAAATAGTTTCAAATTCTTGTTTTCAAATGGGCAGAAATTCCAAAACAAAATGGTAAAAGAGGTATCTGTTATCTTATACTGTATGTACCACAGACAGTCTACATCTGAGCATCTAAGATGGAAGCTACAGTTTGGGCTTTGCTGCTTTATGTTACTGACTATGTTCTCTAGTTTTTCTTGCATGGAGCAGAGCTGTGAAGCCTTCAGCATCTGTGGCAGCTTCTTCAGCTCCTCCTCTGGAGCCTGGGCCAGCCACGCTCGGATTTGATCCATGAGAGGTCCTCTGTGTCTGGGGAGCCTCTTCTGACTTATGAACACACCTATAGGAGGGGGGGGGGGGGGTGATGGATTATTAGCGGTAAGTGAATTAAGAGGTGAAAGAAATACTCGAAAATGGTTAAAATACGATTTACAGAGTGAGTGTGGCTCACCTGGCAACAAAATGTATCATTTTCGGCCACCGCATCCTGTCACACTAAAGAATCTTGAGAGGAATGTCCTGTTGTCTCACCTGAGAAAGAAAAGTTGTACCGCGTGAGTTTTAATTAAACTGTTGTTATCGTTGTCGTAACGTGCGAAATCACGTTGAGGTATTCCCATTGTGTCATGAATGTTATTATTTAGTGCTGGTAGTTACTGTACAGATTACAAGTACAGACCTCCATTTGCAATATCCTCGCAGGAGCCACACATCGTGTCGTGGTTAATTGAGCCGGAAAGCGCAATCTGTCCGCCTACGCATTCCTGGTGTTTTATGCACGACTCCAGCGCAGAAGAGGAGGTGGAGAAGTAGCCCTCGGAACACTTTTCACAACATGTTCATCTGTGACGTACCTGAAGAAACAACAATGCATTTGGGTCATTATTATGTTTTGTGGCTCCGGAGAACCCTAGTGATCGCGCGTAGTGTTTCAGCAGCGTTTCCAGGCACATCGTGGATTTCTACTTTAACCTTAACTTATTTATTTCAAGTTTATTTAACAGGCAATGCACACTAATAATACATATAAAATGTAAACTGTGCCCGAATTAGCCAAAAGGCCGGTTCACATCTGCTGTCCCTGGACAGGTCATACAATCTCACACCTAAAAAGATAAAGAATAAATAGTACATATGGTTTAACCCAATACAAGTAAAATTGCCTATAAATGTAAAAAAAAAAAAAAAAATACCACATAGCTAGGACATAACAAACAACAAGTTTAACCTTTCTAAACAAAACAAAAATGAACCGTGACAAGTCACACACGCACACTCAACTCCAGACAAACATAGATGTGTTATTATTGATGCTCCCTCATGATACAGATGCACTGCGAAATGACCTAAGACATATAATAGGTTAGAAAATAGATTTCAGCATATACACTGTGATAAAAGCAAATCGATGAAAACAAGAAAAGTACCGTTGGTTTTAACACCGTGTCCGGGCCCGACTCCGAGTGTCTCATCAATCATCGCGGCATGAGAAGCCCTGTTTGCACCGACAGACCCTGTTACTGGTCGCTCCGCACTCCGTCTCACCTCCTGGTTCCCGTGCAGAAGTTGTGGCAGTACAGACACTGGGAAGGTAGTTCCACAACTCGGTGTGTGCTGGCTGCTGCGTTGGCACACACGGTGCGCGTGGGGCGGTGCAGTACGCGGCCATGTGCGTGCGGGTGGACACTTGTCACAGATGAGGGTTTTCCGGGTGATCGGGTCTCGGTGCTCAAAGGTGGGAACGGCCGTGACACCGCGAGGACAGCAAGAGCAGGACCAGCACCGGTAAAACGAGCTGAGGAGAGGACCAGATTACTGTTAGGTTCTGGGCTGCGGCCTCTGTGTCTTAATATAACGGTTACTATTGTCTTTTATTACTAGGCCTGCTACAACAAGTGCTTTTACTACAGCTTTATAATAGCCAGCAATTTAGATCAGCACTATGCCAGCCGTACAACTACTGCTATTATTTTTCCCTGAGAATGCCCACTACAATATTAACAATAAATGTGAAAACAAACCAAAAAATAAACAGGGACATCACAGTGGTATTTGAATGATATTGGAAATAAAAGAGAGGTCATGGTATACTACACACATTTAATAATTTTGTGTATTTTTGTTATGCCTCATTATCCTTATCTTCCCTACTCTACTGATACATATTTGGGTCATATTTGGATTGTTCGATTCTGTTACTCCTTTTTCAGTTAGTGCTTTCAAACTCCTTTGGGTGAATTGCAGCAAAGAAATGCAAACAGGAATGAGTAGGAATGAAATAATTTAAAAGGATAAGTGGCAGCAATTTTATATTTTATTCAAGTTAGCTAGAGCTTGATCAATGCGATAGACTGCAGGGGTGGTGGTGCAATGGAAATGGTTTTGATTCCACTGCAAACATCAACTAATGTGTCCCTGGGCAAACACTAGTTGCTCCAAGGCTTTTGATAACCAACCGCTAAATGACATGTATGTAATTAATGTAATGTAATGCGCAACATTTGCCAGCATCTTGTGTTCAGTCAGTGCAGGCTACTTCAATTCACAATCTATCCCCCAGGTACGATTATCTACCTGTAGTATTGACTTGGCATGCCTCTCTTTTAAAAGCACATAGACAGTGCTTGTATTAGTTGTAAGACAATCTGCTAAGTCCATGTTAGAGTGATACAATGTAAGTCCACTATCCGTTAAGAAGCATTTTCATCAAATAAAATCTAATACTCAAACTCATATAGATTCTCCACCTATTTTCTCATTAAAAGGTATTTATCCTCTTCAATTTACAGTTTGATCACTTAAAAATGTACATAAACCTTAAAGAATGTAAACCCTCTAATATGGTGATAATTTGAGTATTTCCATATTATTGCCATAACATGATATAAGTCATCATTTGTCTCTGTCTTCTGACACTCTCAGTTGTGTCTGATTGTATCATCTTAATCTTGAATGTTGTAATAACAAATATTGTTATACAGAATTACTCACCATGCTGATGATGTGCATGTCGCCCTTCTGTAGGAGAGGATTTGACAGTAGCACAAGTGTCTTTTATAAGGAACTGTACATTGTGTGGGTGTTTGTGGTTTTGCAAATTGATACCGAGTTTAAAATCATCTCAATTTTAAAGGTCACACAACTTCCACATGTAGAGTTAATTTGAATTTTGGACACCTAAACGAAGGCTAAAAGGTTTTAGGAACTATTACTAAGGGTTTTTTCATTGTGATGATCTACATAGTAAACTCAAACTATTTTGCTACATCCTATGCAGGCTGTTTCTGGATCTCTCTGGTTTTTAAGAAGAAACTGTATTTCCTCTCCACATAACCAGCTTCTCATTTACTGGATGTATTCAGACTGCCTCGTTCCAATTCTAATACTGTAAGTAGTGCCAAGTAAAGGTACAAATAATAGATGAGTAAAAAATTAAATAAAAATCATCTCCACATGTAAGGTCTGTGATAATTTTTGTATCTTCCCCTTTTGTGTTTTTCTTTTAAGACCTATGTCATTGCAATGTCATACAATTTAAAAATCAATGGTTGAATTTTTAGATATCAGATTAAAAAAAGACATTTCCCACAATGCTGCGAAGGAAAGTTATGAAATGTAAAACGTTACTCTGTCATCTCACTAAATGCAGATCACAGTCCCTGACAAAAGCTTGTCGCTTATCTATTTTGTAGAAACAGCTGCTATTAACCTGACTTTTGATTAATCAATTGGTGTAAAAAATAGCTCATATGAAAAGCTAAAACCCTCCACAATGATGTCATGCGCTGAAATAAATTAGTTTCACTTAAAAAATTTATTATTTAAACAGACAGAAAGGTCAAATTTTGGCAAGACAAAATTTTGTCGCCAATACTAAATTGAACAAATTTATTACAAATACTAAAATATGTCAAAAATTAAATAGTGGTGCTGTGAGATTCAAATTTATAATCTTGTATGACTCCATGAGCTTGAAGGACTGCATCCGCGGTTTGGCAAGGATTCATACAATGTATTGTGGTCATCAGGAATAGCTAGAAAGCAGTCTTGCATGCCTCCCAGAGTTCATCAATATTCTTTGGTTTGGTCTTCCATGCTTCCTCTTTCATCCTACCCACATATGCTCAATGATGTTCTGTCTGGTGACTGGGCCGGCCAATCCTGGAGTATCTTGATCTTCTTCCCTTGAGGAACTTTGAAGTGGAGATGGAAGTTGCGATGGAGCCCCATCCTGCTGGGAATTTGGCCTCTTTTATGGTTGGGAATATACAGTAAGAGGTAGCTAAGATTTCTGGGTATTTGAGACTATTGATGTTGCCTTCCACCCTGCAGATCTCTCGCCCCCCCATACTGGATGTAACCCCAGACCATGATTTTTCCGCCACCAAACTTCACTGTTTTCTGGGTGAATCTTGGATCCATGCAGGCTCCAGTAGGTCCAACAACGGTCCTCTCGAGCAGTTTTCTTGCGATCTGCCTGACCTGGGCTTGTCAAAACATCTCCAGTGTCTTCAAATGTTTTTTTAATCCTCTGTACTTGACGCTGAGACACATTGAAGTGTCTGCCACATCAGCAGTGGATCTGGTCTCAGCCTCTTGATAATCAAAACTTTAGTCTCAGGGTGATCTTAGGCATGTTTGCAGATGTCTAGTTGCAGTTGATGTGAAGGTCTAGTGACTGGGTTGTTTTTATACACACCTGAGACCTAATTGATCCATTATTAGTCCCAGGAGAAGCTCATAGACAGACGACAACACTTATGTCTTTGCAAAAATTGACTCAATGGGCTTTACCAACGCGAAAAGCTGTTGGGATTAAATGAGCCTTTTTTGTAAATAATCTTGATTAGAAATATATTTCAGCGGCACTTCATGTCAATTTGTACACAGCGACAAGACTTTTGTCAGGGCTGTACAGTTATTTCCCTGCTTAACACAGCTTTTATAAATGAAAAACTTAAACTTTTTAGTTTTGTTGATTTGTACAGTGATGAAGCTCCAAGAAATTATAATAATCTAAAGAAACATTTCAATGCGTCTTTAATATATTGAGCTCATGAATCAAAGGTTTTGAAACCAATAAATCAAAGTTTTAGGGAAATGTACTTGAAAAAGACCTCATTCAAAATTCCAATGGAACTCATCAGGTGATATTGATTAAACCTGAACTATATTATGAATATGGTTTCTGCTTACTGGTTGTTGAAACAGCAAAAAAAATGTCAACATGACAAAAAGTCACTTTTCCCTTGTAATCTGTTTCAGTATTAATGAGTCACTAAATATGAGTACAGTTTGACAATGTGCAGATGAGACAAAATACGTATAGCTTTTGGAGCATGGAAAGCTACATTACTAAGCAGACCTGGCTATAATAATAATAATAATATAATACATTTTATTTAAAGACGCCTTTCATGGCACTCAAGGACGCCAGCAGGGAATTCATAATTAAGAACAGCAAAACAAATACTATACAACAGCAAACAATCTATACAACAAAACAATACTATACAACAGAAAAACAATACTATACAACAGCAAACAAAACTATACAACAAAAACAAATACTATACAACAGAAAAGCGGAGCAACAGACATTTAGGTGGAATAGGCGTTATAAGATGTGTTTTTAGTTGTGATTTAAATGGGGGAATGAATCAATGTTTCTGATTGGGGGGGTAGTGATTTCCAGAGACGGGGAGCAGAGCGGCTAAATGCTCTGCCCCCATGTGTGTGAGCGGCGGGGGGGACAGCACAGGTTTATGGAGGAAGGGATCTGAGGGAGCAAGGGAGTGGGACGCTGGAGGAGATCAGACAAATAGGGGGGCAGGTTGTGGATGGCCTTGAATGCTAATAGAAGGATTTTGAATTTGATATGTCAAGGTTTACTTCCACGCTCACCAATGCTTACTTTGAAACACTATAATGGGTAGAGCTGGGTTTAGTTTCATATGTTTCAATAATGGTACCTCACATTAAGGTTCTATAAATCATCTTTTTCTAAGAAACGAAACCTAACTTCATCATTGTTAGTAGATGTACAGATATTGCTTACGAGTGTAGCATGTATTGCGAGTCCAACCCCTGTCAAATCCCCATCCAGATGCCCCATGCTGCAGGCGGACACCTCTCGTGGGAAAATGTGTGCTGCGGAAGAAGATGTTTCAGAGCAAAGACAATGAAGATCCAAAATGTAAAAGTTCCTCTGAGGTAAAAGTAAGTTATGCCACACCATTTGCCAGCACTAACCCTGGACCCTGGTGAGATTCATATGCTTTTTAGTGTGAATGAAAGACCATTACAATTAGCAAAGTTTGACCAATATGAGGTAAAGTGCCTGGAGGAGCTTATTGAGCATATTTATCTCAACACCTCACATCTACTTTAGTTACTTATGTTATGGTTTCTTGAGTCTTACATTCCTGTGTTTAAACGTTTCATTTAAAATGAAATAGACTGTGGCCGGGTTAGATCACCTGGCAGAGCAGTCACACACCATATACAAAGTTTTACTCCTCGACTCCACCTGCGGCCCGCTCCTGCATGTCATTCCCCCTCTCTCTCCTCTTTCATGTCTTCATCTCTCCTGTCAAATAAAGGCCTAAATTGTCCCCAAAATAACCTTTAAATAGATTAACCATCATACACAACATAGGGTCACCATACAAATGTAATATAAGCTTCCATGCAATAATATGTATGAAATTATAGGCTCTGCAAATTCAAATAGTAGGCTATGTAAAAGAAAACAAAATGTGTATCCAGTGTACTCACATTTTTCAGAAGTGATAGACAAATGAGGGTGAACACTGCGCACCAATTCCAATCAAACAAAATCGTATTCTTGTTCTGGGTTTTTGGCAGGTAGACGCTACTCTGGTGCATTGAATCTGAAATGCCCCTATAAACAAACAGTTGGTTCTAACTGAAGCCCTGCATATTATTGACAGATAGCCAACGGGGTGGCACCTTGGGTGGCTATCAGTATCAAAGGGCCATCCCAGGCCACTCCTTGGATGCCACTGTCAGCATCATACAGTGGGCTCGAAGGTTTAGGCACCCCAGGTAAACATTTGTGTTAATGTGCATTAAAAGGCAAGAAAAGATGGAAAATCTCCAAAAGGCATCAAATGACAGATTAGATATTTGAATAATATGTCACAACATTTTATTTCCATCATTTTACTTTCAAAATAACAGAAAACTTAAAAATGGCATCTGCAAAAGTTCGGGCACTCTGCAAAGTTATACCTTGTACCCCCCCCGGCAAGTATCACAGCTTGGAACGCTTCTTGGAGCCGCCAGAGTTTTTCAATTCTTGTTTGAGGTATCTTTGCCCAGTCTTCCTTACAAAAGTCTCCATTCTTTGAGATTTCTGGGCTGTCTGCAGTCACTGCCTCTTTAAGGTCTATTCATACTTTCAATTATGTTAGGTCAGGAGATTGTGAAGGCCTGGCAGAACCTTCAGTTTACGACTCTTGATGTAATCCACCACTGATTTTGAGTGTGTTTTAGGATCATATTCTATTATTCTATATCGTAGAAGCCATCCTCTCTTTAACTTCAGCTTTTTCACAGAGGGCATCAAGTTAGGGTCCAAATTTGTTGAATTTTTTGAATCCTTTTTCCTTCTACTTGTGAAATGTTCCCTGTGCCACTGTTGCAGTACATCCCCAAGCAGGGCTGATCCACCCCCATGCTTAACGTTGGACAGAGGTTCTTTCATTAAATTCTAGGCCCTTTCTTCTCCAAACATACCTTGCAAACTTTAAACGCTGAATTTTGTGAGGACATACAAGAGGTTTTCTTCTGATGACTCTTCCATGAAGACCATGTTTGTAACAGTATCTCTTTATAGTGGAATGGTGTAGCACAACTCCAGTGTCTGCCAGGTCTTCTGGAGGATCGTGCAGTCAAACGTGGGTTTTGACTTGCTTTTCTCACAATCCTGCGAGCTGTTCTGTCTGATATTTTTCTTGGTCATCCAGATCTTGCTTTAACTTCCACTGTTCCTGATGACGCCATATCTTAATTACATTCAGAATGGAGAATGTGCATCTGAAATGCTTTGCTATCTTCTTATAGCCTTCTCCTGCTTTGTGAGCATCAACTATTTTCAGTTTTCTAGACAACTGCTTAGGAGAACCCATGGTGCTGATTGTTGGGGCAAGGTCAGATGAGTCTGGGTATTTCAAACCTTAAGATTGACATCACCTGGTCTTTCCAGACGATGATTGAAACAATCATGACACTGTCAGGTCTCGCTTTCCAAAGGGGGCGCTGCATGCTAGAAACTCTACAGGTGCCCAAACTTTTGCAGACACCATTTTTTGTGTAACTGAAGGAATAAAATCTAACTTTTTGTACATATATATATGTCTAATCTGTCATTTGATGCCTTTTGGAGATTTTTCTTTATGCCACATTATACAAATTTTTACCTGGGGTGCCCAACCTTTCAAGCCCCACTGTGGTCATCCAGCTGGTTTTTATGAAGAAACAATACATTTTACAAACTGATTTTAATCCGATCCATTGACATTAGTGTTCACAAGTTACTCAAGCTTAAAGAGGACCAGTCAGGCTATTACAAAAAGATCATACATTTATATATAAAAGTGATAAAACAAATATAAACAAATATCACTTCACAAACTGCAGCATTTGGAATCCAGTATTTCTGATAAGTTAAAAAACAAGCCTTTACATATTCAGAAAGTGAGATTATTTTTAAATAGAAACATTGCACTCCTTTGTACATTCATATAGCTGACAATTAAAAATAATTCAGATGAGCTTTACTTGCCAGCAGTCCAGAACAAACCAACAAACAAAGGAAAACTGTAGAAATACATGTATTTCATTATGAAACCAAATCCTTCCTCTCAATCAGCGAGAAAGCAATATAAAAATCTGCATGCCTATCTTCCATAAATGTGCTATTTACATCTTAATAGTTTTTCATTTTTCACAGCTCCGGTCATAAGTTCCCAGGAAACCTTTTATGTATTTTTTTTGGCCTGCCTGGAGTACAGAGATGTGTGATAGTTTTCTTTCTTTTTTTGAGCTTTTTAGATTCATCACCGCAGACATATACGTAGACTGAGGGTAAAGTTATTAGCATCCCTGGTACCTCATTTAATCAAAACAGCCTATTTTGCAGAGGCTTTGGCTGAAAAATCAGAGAGAGTGATAACAAATCTACCTTGCCATCTTGCAACTGTGTTACAGTTAGGCACTGTTTGCATAGCTTGATGTCATTTGGTGATATCTTAAAGACCGGACATTATCATGGTACCCTGTCTGTTGCTCTTTCACATACATTTCTCCACTAAGTGTGTTGTCTTTATGCGTTGTGTGTTCTTCATCTGACAATGCATTAATGTTTTTTTATGCTATAGATTCCAGATGTTCTATGCTATTTGAACCTCCTAAATCCCTATTCATTTAATGGCTTATGAGCTAAAACAGGACTCATCGTGAAGCACGCTGACAAACACTTCTCATACATCTTGTGCGCCAAGTGGTTCCTATGATGCGGCTGAACTTCCTTAGGCCTTTCAGCAGATGGCGTGGCGCCCCTGGCTGCGCAGCACCCTCAGACTGTGAGACAGGGCTTTTGCTAGATCCAGGTCATAGTTTACTGTCTTCCAAAGGTGAAGAAGCTGCAGGATGTACTGCCTGGGAAGGCAAGTAGAGAACAGGGCCCGGACATCCTCCTGAACTCTGACCCCTGGCAGGCTGTTAGTTATCTTCAGAGGTCTTCTAGGGTCGTTCTTTAGGCGTTGCAGCGAGAGACTTTCCTCTCACAGTGGTTCACACCTAAGGACAGGGTGCGACCATTAATACACAAATCCGGACTTCAATAAGAACTGACTAAAACACAAAGTGTAGAAGACATTGTGAATTTTTTTTCTTTTTCTTTACCTTGTATATGCTGTACATCTTTCCTGGTCTTGTTCTGCTCCTCCACAGTCCAGCAGCTGGAGGACCTGCTGCTGGGGAGAGCAGGACTTTTTCACCTCTCCAGGCTTACGATCCACACTCCGCCCGGGGAGACTCTCTAACAGCCGCTCCAGGGGCACTGGGACGTCGCAGGAGGAGAGAGACTGGAAGACTGCCTCCTCACACAGGTCACATCTGGAATAGATTAGAGCAGACAGACAGGGAGAGTGGGCTTAAACATTTTTATTAACATTATCAAAACATGCAATACAAACCAATTCAATCAAAATGTATTCTTCACAAAGGTTTCAACCAGAGCTGCATTTGAACTGAAGTAATAGAGGTAATCTGCTGAGTCACACTGCACTACACAAACACCTACTCTAATTCATCATTACCTGCCTTCATTTCTGCAAGCCACTGCTTCCTGCGTCTTCCTTAGAAGGCAAATGCATTTTGCATAGAGCAGGGTTTTCATTCACACGTAACAGTCAAAACTGAAAATGATGTCAAACTGGCTACATGAATTGCAACTTTCACCAATTACGAAGAATTTCTGTATTCATGCATGTGTGGAAATTATTTCTGATTGCCTTGCAGAACATGAGGGACACCAGTGAATTAAAAAATCTAAGTAAACCGATGTCAATGTGTTTATGGTTGAGTTTAATTTGAAAAGGATATTAGGCTTGTTTCTTTGATGTCTGGATAACTTAAGTGTGGCTCACTCTATAATTGGCATTGACATCCTGGTGGTTTCTCCAAATCACGTAGCAACTTGTGAATCCCAACTGCATTCAGTTATCAATTTTTTCAGTTAAAAAACTGTTGTGTGGTTGTGTGGCCCGCAGGAAGACAATTTGTCAATGAATGTTTGAAGAGAGCATCACCCTCCTGAGGGACAACAACTTGTTGAGTTTCCTTCCAAGTGTGGTACACAGTATGCCACGAGTGTGCCAGCCCCATCTGTACGTGTGAGTGTGTGTGTGTGTGTGTGTTTCTCTGTAACTGTGGTTTCTCAGGCTTGGGAATTCAATTTATTTTTTAGGTTTCATCTCTCAAATTAATTGTTAGCATCTGTCCTAGTAAAGTCTGAGTAACAAAGACGTGACCCACTCATCTTGTGTCTCTCTGTGATTGACTCATTTCTTTGTTTTGTAGTTTGAGGATGTGACAAGTTAACGGAGTAATTGATCCTCATGGGCCATTATGACAGTAGTGGCTAAACATCCCATTCAACCATTTGCTTTGGCTTTTCTCTCTTGTGTTGGTTTTCAGACACCGCAAGAAATTTGGAAAAGAATGGAATCTGGATCTGGAACGAATCTGGAACGAACCTGACCGAGGAAATCCCTGCCTCAGGAATGAAAATGACCAAATGTCTGAAATAATTCAGCTCTGGCTATTTAAGTGTTGACAATTGAGGTTTGCTCAAAACCATCATCACATGTGCGTGTGTGTGTGTGTGTGTAGTGTAACACTGTACCAACAATTTCTACCCAATTCCACCCGCATTAGTCCTTAAGCCTCCCATCCGAGTCCTATTAGTGATTAAACCCTATTCTTCAGAGTGTATGTCTCACCAGTGTGGCACAAAGTCTGAGGCTGAGAGCAATCCAGCATTGCCGTCTGTCCTGAGTGCCCGCAGAGGCTGTCTGAGGTGGACGTGCCCCACTCAGTGTCTTCAAGCCCAAATCAGAGCAGTTTCTGTGGAGCTGACATGGCTCGTTGGAGGAGTCGCCGCTGGAGAACGACGCGGGACAACGTTCACATGCCGTGTCACTGATCGGTGTACCTGGAGGAGATACACACAGGTTCATGTGTTCATTTTTAAATTAAAACTAATTGTGATTATACAGTTTAAGTTTG
>NC_045738.1:4619840-4620288 GCF_008692095.1 Etheostoma spectabile | reverse complement strand
CTGAAGTCGATGCCGCTGACTCATCATGGCTGTCCTCACAATTCCACTTCTGCTTTTTTGTACTTAGCTGCAACGTGTCACTCTTTTCCCTGCTTCTCTTTGTAGAGGAGCCAAGGCCTGAGGTTGAAGGAGCAGAGTCTTTTGACCTTTGAGAGGCTGAGGGTAGACCATCTTCAGCACACTTGATGCGCAGAACTCCAGATGTTGAACATCAAAAGTGCAGGGCCATTTAATAGCACCAGCGGGAACTGGGAGACACATGTTCACATCTCTGCCAAAGATTGGAGCTGAGAACTGCTGGATGAGAGGGGAGCAAGGTCGGATGTTGCCATCATCATCCTCTTCAACATCCTCTTCCCTGCTCCTCTTCGTGGAGAAGCCGAGACCTGAAGTCGAGGCCGCCAACTCATTATGGCTGTCCTCACAATTCCACTTCAGCTTTTTCATA
>NC_045738.1:4619204-4619830 GCF_008692095.1 Etheostoma spectabile | reverse complement strand
GTGTGTCGCTCTCTTCCCTGCTTCTATGTGTGGAGGAGCCAAGGCCTGAGGTTGAAGGAGCAGACTCTTTTGACCTTTGAGAGGCTGAGGGTAGACCATCTTCAGCATGTTCCACTTGATGCGCAGGAATCTCCAGATGTTGAACATCAAAAGTGCAGGGCCATTTAATAGCACCAGCAGGAACAGTGGGAGACACATGTTCACATCTCTGCCAAAAGATTGGAGCTGAGAACTGCTGGATGAGAGGGGAGCAAGGTCGGATGTTGCCATCATCATCCTCTTCAACATCTTCTTCAACTTCCTCTTCATCCTCTTCATCCTCTTCCTCCTCTTCATCCTCTTCATCCTCTTCCTCTTCAGACAGGGATTCATACCCGGAATCATGGCTGAAACTGTCAGACCAGTCGTCCTCATCACTTGTGTCGTCATCCTCATCCTGGTCACTGTCAACCAGTTGATCGTCATCTTCTTCGTCGGGGGAGAGCTCATCTTCATCTGCAACAACGATCTCATACTCACCTTCCTCATACTCACCTTCATCTTCAGGGAGGCCATGTTCTGCAAGACGCTCAATGAAGGGGTTTACACCACCTGTGGAGGAAATAAAATCATCAAATTATAAGAAT
>NC_045738.1:4617679-4619194 GCF_008692095.1 Etheostoma spectabile | reverse complement strand
ATTAACTATACTGTATACACACTAGAGACTATCATTTTAACAGTCAAATATTGTATTACAATATTTAATATAACACATGAGGACATGACAATTTAAGCAACATTCATGTGAGACTTCAGATAACCATGAATTACTCTTCTTGGTCACTTGGAAAAACGTAACTGGTAATGAATTGATCATGGAAACATTTCTGACTTAATATCACAAGTATTTTAAGATAGGAGGTTGAAGTGTTTAACTCATACTATAGCTGTTAAAGAATCTATATCAACATTTTCTGGAAACTAAACATAGCTGTTGTTATGTCTATTCTTTAGAGTTGTTGTTCAGAGAACACATAACAGCAACAGCAACAGTCATTTTAATTATAATAATACAAACAGTAATCATAATTAATGATTAAATGTACATGAACAACTTTTGGGCGAGGAGAGAAGGAGCTCGAGACGTGATTTTACGCACGATGAAAAATTTACACAACCGATCCCGGGGGAGAATGATCAAACTTAACAACATTAATCTATCTGAAAATAAGTTCATTAAATATGATAGCTACATTTTGAAATTAGAAGGACTAATGTATACTTCATACGTCATCAACCAAAAACGAACTGGTTTCCATCCTCACTACCGTTCGCTCCAATCCATCGTTTCCATGGTGCCCAACTAAAACATTTTTTTTGGCATTTTATGAAATATGGTTGGGTCGCCGACTATTTTGTTGTATTAGATAGCTAACTTTTGGAAGATTTGATGGCCTCAAACCAAAATAGCAATGTTTTCAAATACCTACACTGGTTATTAATGCATTCCACACATGTCCCGCGATATTTACCACATATTCTGTCCAGCAAATAATAATTTTACATAGAGAAATCGTCGAGTAAAGGACTGTTTCAGGAAATCTGTTTTTCCAACAGGCCTTTAGCTAACTGTTCACCTTTAGCTAAATTCTAAAAGTTGCATTGATTGAGATAACTAGCGTTAGTGCTACTGATAAAAGTAGTTTTTTTCCAAGAGATAGCCTAGTTGAAAGACATAAATAAAATAAAATAAGATAAAAATCTAAAAGTTGTCTTACCTCCACGGACGTCCAACTGGGCGGCTCCCATCAGCAGCTGTTCCTCAGGTAGACGACAGAGGGCCATGTTCAAGCTCTCCGGCTTCCCACAACAGTAGAGTAATTCAGTAGTTTTGTAGCTTTTGTTTTTTCAACAAGATGCAGTAGTTTTTCCAGCAGTTTGTCTCAAGCGGTTTAAAACTCAAAGAGTTCGCTGTCCACAAGCTAGCTTTGCAAGAAGTCCAAGACCAAGAGCAAAGTGAGAGATCCGAACGTTTAGCAGACATTATATAACCTCGGTTGGGTCATCATTCTGTTGCCATGACATTATTGACGCACGCGCAATCGTTTGAGGTAAAGCCTAAATAAAAAAGTAATCCTCTGTCAAATCACTTCCCGTGCCTACATTAAGCTTTTATAAATGGCAAGCTTTTACAACTTAAACAGTTTTAATT
>NC_045738.1:4615995-4617669 GCF_008692095.1 Etheostoma spectabile | reverse complement strand
ACAGAAAGTTAGCTACATGATATTTATATTCATTTAAATGTATCTGGTTAAAAACAAGAAATGTATTATTGTTTATTTAGATAATTGTAATACTAGCTGAGTTAAAAATTGGTTTTAGTCGAGAATGACAAAGAGGTAAAGAGAGAAGAGAGCGATATCTTGTGGTGATTTGGTTAAATTACAGACAGGCTTTTAATGCAAACCGGTTGACTTTATTTAGCTGCTGCACGTGACACAATTTGATATCACACAATATTACACAACATTTATTTTGTTTATATCACGTTCAAACATAAGTTTCTATGTACTACTTGTCACACTTGAGTAATGCCGCAATGATGCTGAAGATATATAATACTCCCAAGTTTGAATAAACTCACATTTTCCTTCTTATAAATACGAAGTAGGCTAAATAGTCTGACCTGGGTTTAAGATACAAAAACATCTACAAAAAAAACATCACTAGATAACAATACATGCACTCTCAATTGACATGCAAATGAAAATATGTTCAAATTCTTGTTTTCAAATGGGCAGAAATTCCAAAACAAAATGGTAAAAGAGGTATCTGTTATCTTATACTGTATGTACCACAGACAGTCTACATCTGAGCATCTAAGAACTGGAAGCTACAGTTTGGGCTTTGCTGCTTTATGTTACTGACTATGTTCTCTAGTTTTTCTTGCATGGAGCAGAGCTGTGAAGCCTTCAGCATCTGTGGCAGCTTCTTCAGCTCCTCCTCTGGAGCCTGGGCCAGCCACGCTCGGATTTGATCCATGAGAGGTCCTCTGTGTCGGGGGAGAGCCTCTTCCTGACTTATGAACACACCTATAGTAGTGGGGGGGGGGGTGATGGATTATTAGCGGTAAGTGAATTAAGAGGTGAAAGAAATACTCGAAAATGGTTAAAATACGATTTACAGAGTGAGTGTAGGCTCACCTGGCAACAAAATGTATCATTTTCGGCACACGCATCCTGTGCACACTAAAGAATCTTGAGAGGAATGTCCTGAGTGTCTCACCTGAGAAAGAAAAGTTGTACCGCGTGAGTTTTAATTAAAACTTGTTGTTATCGTTGTCGTAACGTGCGAAATCACGTTGAGGTATTCCCATTGTGTCATGAATGTTATTATTTAGTGCTGGGTAGTTACTGTACAGATTACAAGTACAGACCTCCATTTGCAATATCCTCGCAGGAGCCACACATCGTGTCGTGGTTAATTGAGCCGGGAAGAAGCGCAATCTGTCCGCCTACGCATTCCTGGTGTTTTATGCACGACTCCAGCGCAGAAGAGGAGGTGGAGAAGTAGCCCTCGGAACACTTTTCACAAACAGTGTTCATCTGTGACGTACCTGAAGAAAACAACAATGCATTTGGGGTCATTATTATGTTTTTGTGGCTCCGGAGAACCCTAGTGATCGCGCGTAGTGTTTCAGCAGCGTTTCCAGGCACATCGTGGATTTCTACTTTAACCTTAACTTATTTATTTCAAGTTTATTTAACAGGGACAATGCACACTAATAATACATATAAAATGTAAACTGTGCCCGAATTAGCCAAAAGGCCGGTTCACATCTGCTGTCCCTGGACAGGTCATACAATCTCACACCTAAAAAGATAAAAGAATTATAATAGTACATATAGGTTTAACCCAATACAAGTAAAATTGCCTAT
>NC_045738.1:4612766-4615985 GCF_008692095.1 Etheostoma spectabile | reverse complement strand
AAAAAAAAAAAAAATACCACATAGCTAGGACAATAACAAACAACAAGTTTAACCTTTCTAAACAAAACAAAAAATGAACCTGACAAGTCACACACGCACAACTCAACTCCAGACAAGAACATAGATGTGTTATTAATTGATGCTCCCTCATGATACAGATGCACTGCGGAAATGACCTAAGACATATAATAGGTTAGAAAATAGATTTCAGCATATTACACTGTGATAAAAGCAAATCGATGAAAACAAGAAAAGTACCGTTGGTTTTAACACCGTGTCCGGGCCCGCACTCCGAGTGTCTCATGCAGAAGTCAGCGGTCATGAAGAAGCCCTGTTTGCACCGACAGACCCTGTTACTGGTCGCTCCGCACTCCGTCTCCACCTCCTGGTTCCCGGTGCAGAAGTTGTGGCAGTACAGACACTTGGGAAGGTAGTTCCACAACTCGGTGTAGTGCTGGCTGCTGCAGTTGGCACACACGGTGCGCGTGGTGGCGGTGCAGTACGCGGCCATGTGCGTGCCGGGTGGACACTTGTCACAGATGAGGGTTTTCCGGGTGATCGGGTCTCGGTGCTCAAAGGTGGGAACGGCCGTGACACCGCGGAGGACAGCAGAGAGCAGGACCAGCACCGGTAAAACGAGCTGAGGAGAGGACCAAGATTACTGTTAGGTTCTGGGGCTGCGGCCTCTGTGTCTTAATATAACGGTTACTATTGTCTTTTATTACTAGGCGTGCTACAACAAGTGCTTTTACTACAGCTTTATAGATAGGCCAGCAATTTAGATACAGCACTATGCCAGCCGTACAACTACTGCTATTATTTTTCCCTGGAAGAATGCCCACTACAAATATTACAATAAAATGATGAAAAACAAACCAAAAAATAAACAGGGACATCACAGTGGTATTTGAATGATACTGGAAATAAAAGAAGAGGTCATGGTATACATACAACACATTTAATAATTTTGTTGTATTTTTGTTATTGCCTCATTATCCTTATCTTCCCTACTCTACTGATACATATTTGGGTCATATTTGGATTGTTCGTGATTCTGTTACTACTTTTTCAGTTAGTGCTTTCAAACTCCTTTGTGGGTGAATTGCAGCAAAGAAATGCAAACAAGGAATGAGGTAGGAATGAAATAATTTAAAAGGATAAAGTGGCAGCAATTTTATATTTTATTCAAAGTTAGCTAGAGCTTGATCAATGCGATAGACGTGCAGGGGTGGTGATGGTGCAATGGAAATGGGTTTGATTCCACTGCAAACATCAACTAATGTGTCCCTGAGCAAGACACTAGTTGCTCCAAGGCTTTTGATAACAGCACCAGCTAAATGACATGTAATGTAATGTAATGTAATGTAATGCAGCAGACATTTGACAGCATCTGTTGTTCAGTCAGTGCAGGCTACTTCAATTCACAATCTATCCCCCAGGTATACGATTAAATCTACCTGTAGTATTGACTTGGCATGCCTCTCTGTTAAAAGCACATAGACAGTGCTTGTATTAGTTGTAAGACAATCTGCTAAGTCCATGATTAGAGTGATACAATGTAAGTCCACTATCCGTTAGAAAGCAATTTTCAATCAAATAAAAATCTAATACTCAAACTCATATAGATTCTCCACCTATTTTCTCATTATAAGGTATTTATCCTCTGTCAATTTACAGTTTGATCACTTAAAAATGTACATAAAACCTTAAAAGAGAATGTAAACCCTCTAAATGTGGTGATAATTTGAGTAATTTCCATATTATTGCCATTAAACATGATATAAGTCATCATTTGTCTCTGTCTTCTGACACTCTCAGTTGTGTCTGATTGTATCATCTTAATCTTGAATGTTGTAATAACAGAATATTGTTATACAGAATTACTCACCATGCTGATGATGTGCATGTCGCCACTTCTGTAGGAGAGGATTTGACAGTAGCACAAGTGTCATTTTTATAAGGAACTGTACATGTGTGTGGGTGTTTGTGGTTTTGCAAAATTGATAACGAGTTTAAAATCATCTCACTATTTTAAAGGTCACACAACTTCCACATGTAGAGTTAAGTTGAATTTTGGACACCTAAACGAAGGTGCTAAAAGGTTTTAGGAACTATTACATAAGGGTTTTTTCATTGTGAGTGATCTACATAGTAACATCAAACTATTTTGCTACATCCTATGCAGGCTGTTTCTGGATCTCTCTGGTTTTTAAGAAGAAACTGTATTTCCTCTCCACATAACCAGCTTCTCATTTACTGGAATGTATTCAGACTGCCTCGTTCCAATTCTAATACTGTAAGTAGTGCCAAGTAAAGGTACAAATAAATAGATGAGTAAAAAAATTAAATAAAAATCATCTCCACAGTGTAAGGTCTGTGATAATTTTTGTATCATTCCCCTTTTTGTGTTTTCTTTTAAGACCTATGTCATTGCAATGTCATACAATTTAAAAATCAATGGTTGAATTTTTAGATATCAGATTAAAAAAAGACATTTCCACAAATGCTGCGAAGGAAAGTTAATGAAATGTAAAACGTTACTCTGTCATCTCACTAAATGCATAGTCTACAGTCCCTGACAAAAGTCTTGTCGCTTATCTATTTTGTAGAAACAGCTGCTATTAACCTGCTTTTGTTAATCAATTGGTGTAAAAAATAGCTCATATGAAAAGCTAAAACCCTCCCAAATGAGTTCAATGCGCTGAAATAAATTAGTTTCACTTAAAAAAGATTTATTATTTAACACAGACAGAAATTCAAATTTTGGCAAGACAAAAGTTTTGTCGCCATAATAATTGACACATTTATTAACAATACTAAATATGTCAGCAATTAAATAGTGGTGCTGTGAGATTCAAATTTAATATCTTGTATGACTTCCATGAGCTTGAAGGACTGCATCCATGCGGTTTGGCAAGATTCATACAATGTATTGATGAAGTCATCAGGAATAGCTAGGAAAGCAGTCTTGCATGCCTCCCAAGTTCACAATATTCTTTGGTTGGTCTTCCATGCTTCCTCTTTCATCCTACCCCACATAGCTCAATGATGTTCATGTCTGGTGACTGGCCGCCAATCCTGGAGTATCTTGATCTTCTTCTCTTGAGGACACTTGAAGTGGAGATGGAAGTAGCGATGGAGCACCATCCTGCTGGAGAATTTGGCCTCTTTTATGGTTGGGAATATACAGTAAGAGGTAGCTAAGATTTCTGGGTATTT
>NC_045738.1:4612680-4612756 GCF_008692095.1 Etheostoma spectabile | reverse complement strand
ATGTTGCCTTCCACCCTGCAGATCTCTCGCCCGCCCCCATACTGGATGTAACCCCAGACCATGATTTTTCCGCCAC
>NC_045738.1:4612538-4612670 GCF_008692095.1 Etheostoma spectabile | reverse complement strand
TGTTTTCTGGGTGAATCTTGGATCCATGCAGGCTCCAGTAGGTCCAACAAACGGTCCTCTCGAGCAGTTGTCTTGCGGGATCTGCCTGACCTGGGCTTGTCAAAAACATCTCCAGTGTCTTCAAATGTTTTT
>NC_045738.1:4609608-4612179 GCF_008692095.1 Etheostoma spectabile | reverse complement strand
TCAGCGGCACTTCATGTCAATTTGTACACAAGCGACAAGACTTTTGTCAGGGACTGTACAGTTATTTCCCCGTGCTTAAAACAAGCTTTTATAAATGAAAAACTTAAACTTTTTAGTTTTGTTGATTTGTACAGTGATGAAGCTCCAAGAAATTTATAATAATCTAAAGAAACATTATCAATGCGTCTTTAATATATTAGAGCTCATGAATCAAAGGTTTTGAAACCAATAAATCAAAGTTTTAGGGAAATGTAACTTGAAAAAGACCTCATTCTAAAAATTCCAATGGAACCTCATCAGGTGATATTGGAATTAAACCTGAACTATATTATGAATATGGTTTCTGCTTACTGGTTGTTGAAACAGCAAAAAAAATGTCAACATGACAAAAAGTCACTTTTTCCCTTTGTAATCTGTTTCAGTAAATTAATGAGTCACTAAATATGAGTACAGTTTGACAATGTGCAGATGAGACAAAATACGTATAGCTTTTGGAGCAATGGAAAGCTACATTACTAAGCAGACCTGGCTATAATAATAATAATAATAATAATACATTTTATTTAAAGACGCCTTTCATGGCACTCAAGGACGCCGCACAGGGATTCTAAATTAAGAACAGCAAACAATCATACAACAGCAACAAATACTATACAACAGCAAAACAAATACTATACACAGAAACAATACTATACAACAGCAAAACAATACTATACAACAGAAAAACAAATACTATACAACAGAAAAGGCGGAGCAACAGACTTTAGGTGGAATAGGCAGTTATAAACGTGATGGTTTTTAGTTGTGATTTGAATGGGGGAATGAATCAATGTTTCTGATTTGGGGGGGTAGTGAGTTCAGAGACGGGGAGCAGAGCGGCTAATGCTCTGCCCCCATTGGTGAGACGGGCGGGGGGGACAGACAGGTTTATGGAGAAAGATCTGAGGGAGCGGAAGGGAGTGGGACGCTGAGGAGATCAACAAATATGGGGGGGCGAGGTTGTGGATGGCCTTGAATGCTAATAGAAGGATTTTGAATTTGATATGTCAAGGTTTACTTCCACGCTCAACAATGCTTACTTTGGAAACACTATAATGGGTAGAGCTGGGTTTAGTTTCATATGTTTCAATAATGGTACCTCACATTAAGGTTCTATAAATCATCTTTTTCTAAGAAACGAAACCTAACTTCATCAGTTTGTTAGTAGATGTACAGATATTGCTTACGAGTGTAGCATGTATTGCGAGTCCAACCCCTGTCAAATCCCCATCCAGATGCCCCATGCTGCAGGCGGACACTCTCGTGGGAAAATGTGTGCTGCGGAAGAAGATGTTTCAGAGCCAGAAGACAATGAAGATCCAAAATGTAAAAGGTTCCTCTGAGGTAAAAAGTAAGTTATGCCTACAACATTTGCCAGCACTAACCCTGGACCCTGGTGAGATTCATATGCTTTTTAGTGTGAATGAAAGACACATTGACATATTAGCAAAGTTTGACCAATATGAGGTAAAGTGCCTGGAGGAGCATTACTTGAGCATATTTATCTCAACACCTCACATCTACTTTAGTTACTTATGTTATGGTTTCTTAGAGTGCTTACATTCCTGTGTTTAAACGTTTCATTTAAAATGAAATAGACTGTGGCCGGGTTAGATCACCTGGCAGAGCAGTCACACACATATACAAAGGTTTACTCCTCGACTCCAACCTGCGGCCCGCTCCTGCATGTCATTCCCCCTCTCTCTCCTCTTTCATGTCTTCATCTCTCCTGTCAAATAAAGGCCTAAAAATGTCCCCAAAAATAACCTTTAAATAGATTAACCAATCATGACACAACATAGGGTCACCATACAAATGTAATATAAAGCTTCCATGCAATAAATATGTATGAAATTATAGGCTCTGCAAATTCAAATAGTAGGCTATGTAAAAGAAAACAAAATGTGTATCCAGTGTACTCACATTTTTCAGAAGTGATAGACAAGATGAGGGTGAACACTGCGCACCAATTCCAATCAAACCAAAATCGTATTCTTGTTCTGGGTTTTTGGCAAGGTAGACGCTACTCTGGTGCATTGAAATCTGAAATGCCCCTATAAACAAACAGTTGGTTCTAACTGAAGCCCTGCATATTATTGGACAGATAGCCAACGGGGTGGCACCTTGGGTGGCTAATCAGTATCAAAGGGCCATCCCAGGCCACTCCTTGGATGCCACTGTCAGCATCATACAGTGGGGCTCGAAGGTTTAGGCACCCCAGGTAAACATTTGTGTTAATGTGCATTAAAAAGGCAAGAAAAGATGGAAAAATCTCCAAAAAGGCATCAAATGACAGATTAGATATTTGAATAATATGTCACAACATTTTTATTTCCATCATTTATACTTTCAAAATAACAGAAAACTTAAAAATGGCATCTGCAAAAGTTCGGGCACTCTGCAAAGTTAATACCTTGTACCCCCCCCCGGCAAGTATCACAGCTTGGAAACGCTTCTTGGAGCCAGCCAAGAGTTTTTCAATTCTTGTTTGAGGTATCTTTGCCCAGTCTTCCTTACAAAAGTCTTCCAGTT
>NC_045738.1:4601360-4609598 GCF_008692095.1 Etheostoma spectabile | reverse complement strand
TCTGGGCTGTCTGTCATGCACTGCTCTTTTAAGGTCTATTCATAGCTTTTCAATTATGTTGAGGTCAGGAGATTGTGAAGGCCATGGCAGAACCTTCAGTTTACGACTCTTGATGTAATCCACCACTGATTTTGAGGTGTGTTTAGGATCATATTCTATATTCTATATCGTAGAAGCCATCCTCTCTTTAACTTCAGCTTTTTCACAGAGGGCATCAAGTTAGGGTCCAAAATTTGTTGAAATTTTATTGAATCCATTTTTCCTTCTACTTGTGAAATGTTCCCTGTGCCACTGGTTGCAGTACATCCCCAAAGCATGGCTGATCCACCCCCATGCTTAACAGTTGGACAGAGGTTCTTTCATTAAATTCTAGGCCCTTTCTTCTCCAAACATACCTTGCAAACTTTAAACGCTGAATTTTGGTGAGGACATACAAGAGGTTTTCTTCTGATGACTCTTCCATGAAGACCATGTTTGTACAAGTATCTCTTTATAGTGGAATGGTGTAGCACAACTCCAGTGTCTGCCAGGTCTTTCTGGATGGATCGTGCAGTCAAACGTGGGTTTTGACTTGCTTTTCTCACAATCCTGCGAGCTGTTCTGTCTGATATTTTTCTTGGTCATCCAGATCTTGCTTTAACTTCCACTGTTCCTGATGACGGCCATATCTTAATTACATTCAGAATGGAGAATATTGGCATCTGAAAATGCTTTGCTATCTTCTTATAGCCTTCTCCTGCTTTGTGAGCATCAACTATTTTCAGTTTTCTAGACAACTGCTTAGGAGAACCCATGGTGCTGATTGTTGGGGCAAGGTCAGATGAGTCTGGGTATTTCAAACCTTAAGATTGACATCACCTGGTCTTTCCAGACGATGATTGAGAACAATCCATGACACTGTCAGGTCTCAGCTTTCCAAAGGGGGCGCTGCATGCTAGAAACTCTACAGGGTGCCCAAACTTTTGCAGACACCATTTTTTTGTGTAACTGAAGGAAATAAAATCTAACTTTTTGTTACATATTATATATGTCTAATCTGTCATTTGATGCCTTTTGGAGATTTTTCTTTATGCACATTAATACAAATTTTTACCTGGGGTGCCCAAACTTTCAAGCCCCACTGTAGGTCAAATCCAGCTGGTTATTTATGAAGAAACAATACATTTTTACAAACTGATTTTAATCCGATCCATTGACATTAGTGTTCACAAGTTACTCAAGCTTAAAGAGGACCAGTCAGGCATATATACAAAAAGATCATACATTTAATAATATAAAAGTGATAAAACAAAATATAAAACAAATATCACTTCACAAACTTGCAGCATTTGGAATCCAGTATTTCTGATAAGTAATAAAAAACAAGCCTTTACATATTCAGAAAGTAGAATTATTTTTTAAATAGAAAACAATTGCACTCCTTTGTACATTCATATAGCTGACAATTAAAAAATAATTCAGATGAGCTTTACTTGCCAGCAGTCCAGAACAAACCAACAAACAAAGGAAAACTGTAGGAAATACATGTATTTCATTATGAAACCAAATCCTTCCTCTCAATCAGTGAGAAAGCAATAATAAAAATCTGCATGCCTATCTTCCATAAAATAGTGTGCTATTTACATCTTAAATAGTTTTTCATTTTTCACAGACTCCGGTCATAAAGTTCCCAGGAAACCTTTTATGTATTTATTTTTTGGCCTGCCTGGAGTACAGAGATGTGTGATAGTTTTTCTTTCTTTTTTTTGAGGCTTTTTAGATTCATCACCGCAGACATATACTGTAGACTGAGGGTAAAGTTATTAGCATCCCCTGGTACCTCATTTAATCAAAACAGCCTTATTTTGGCAGAGGCTTTGGCTGAAAAATCAGAGAAGCAGTGACAAATCTACCTTGCCATCTTGCAACTGTGTTACAGTTAGGCACTGTTTGCATAGCTTGATGTCATTTGGTGATATCTTAAAGACCGGACATTATCATGGTACCCATGTCTGTTGCTCTTTCACATACATTTCTCCACTAAGTGTGTGTCTTTATGCGTTTGTGTGTTCTTCATCTGACAATGCATTAATGTTTGTTTATGCTATAGATTCCAGATGTTCTATGCTATTTGAACCTCCTAAATCCCTATTCATTTAATGGCTTATGAGCCTTAAAACAGGACTCATCGTGAAGCACGCTGACAAACATCTTCTCATACATCTTGTGCGCCGAAGTGGTTCCTATGATGCGGCTGAACTTCCTTAGGCCTTTCAGCAGATGGCGTGGCGCCCCCTGGCTGCGCAGCACCCTCAGACTGTGAGACAGGGCTTTTGCTAGATCCAGGTCATAGTTTACTGTCTTCCAAAGGTGAAGAAGCTGCAGGATGTACTGCCTGGGAAGGCAAGTAGAGAACATGGCCCGGACATCCTCCTGCTGAACTCTGACCCCTGGCAGGCTGTTAGTTATCTTCAGGAGGTCTTCTAGGGTCAGGTTCTTTAGGCCGTTGCAGCGAGAGACTTTCCTCTCACAGTGGTTCACACCTGAAAGGACAGGGTGCGACCATTAATACACAAATCCGGGACTTCAATAAGAACTGACTAAAACACAAAGTGTAGAAGACATTGTGAATTTTTTTTCTTTTTCTTTACCTTGTATGATGCTGTACATCTTGTCCTGGTCTTTGTTCTGCTCCCTCCACAGTCGCAGCAGCTGGAGGACCTGCTGCTGGGGAGAGCAGGACTTTTTCAACCTCTCCAGGCTCTTACGATCCACACTCCGCCCGGGGAGACTCTCTAACAGCCGCTCCAGGGGCACTGAGGACAGTCGCAGGGAGGAGAGAGACTGGAAGACTGCCTCCTCACACAGGGTCACATCTGGAATAGATTAGAGCAAGACAGACAGGGAGAGTGGGCTTAAAACATTTTTATTAACATTATCAAAACATGCAATACAAGACCAAGTCAATCAAAATGTATTCTTCACAAAGGTTTCAACCAGAGCTGCATGTTGAACTGAAGTGAATAGAGGTAATCTGCTGAGTCACACTGCACTACACAAACACCTACTCTAATTCATCATTACATGCCTTTCATTTCTGCAAGCCACTGCTTCCTGCGTCTTCCTTAGAAGGCAAATGCATTTTGCATAGAGCAGGGTTTTCATATTCACACGTAACAGTCAAAACTGAAAATGATGTCAAACTGGCTACATGAAATTGCAACTTTCACACAATTACGAAGAATTTCTGTATTCATGCATGTGTGGAAATTATTTCTGATTGCCTTGCAGAACATGAGGGACACCAGTGAATTAAAAAAAATCTAAAGTAAAACCGATGTCAATGTTTTATGGTTGAGTTTAATTTGAAAAGGATATTAGGCTTGTTTCTTTGATGTCTGGATAACTTAAGTGTGGCTCACTCTATAATTGGCATTGACATCCTGGTGGTTTCTCCAAATCACGTAGCAACTTGTGGAATCCCAACTGCATTCAGTTATCTAATTTTTTCAGTTAAAAAACTGTTGTGTGGTTGTGTGGCCCGCAGGAAGACAATTTGTCAATGAATGTTTGAAGAGAGCATCACCCTCCCTGAGGGACAACAACTTGTTGAGTTTCCTTCCAAGTGTGGTACACAGTATGCCACGAGTGTGCCAGGCCCCATCTGTACGTGTGAGTGTGTGTGTGTGTGTGTGTTTCTCTGTAACTGTGGTTTCTCAGGCTTGGGAATTCAATTTATTTTTTAGGTTTCATCTCTCAAATTAATTGTTAGCATCTGTCCTAGTTAAAGTCTGAGTAACAAAGACGTGACCAGCTCATCTTGTGTCTCTCTGTGATTGACTCATTTACTTTGTTATTGTAGTTTGAGGATGTGACAAGTTAACGGAGTAATTGATCCATCATGGGCCATTATGACAGTAGTGGCATAAACATCCCATTCAACCATTTGCTTTGGCTTTTCTCTCTTGTGTTGGTTTTCAGACACGCAAGAAATTTGGAAAAGAATGGAATCTGGATCTGGAACGAATCTGGAACGAACCTGACCGAGGAAATCCCCTGCCTTCAGGAATGAAAATGACCAAATGTCTGAAATAATTCAGCTCTGGCTGATTTAAAGTTGTTGACAATTGAGGTTTGCTCAAAACCATCATCACATGTGCGTGTGTGTGTGTGTGTGTAGTGTAAACACTGTACAAACAATTTCTACCCAGATTCCACCCCGCATTAGTCCTTAAGCCTCCCATCCGAGTCCTATTAGTGATTAAACCCTATTCTTCAGAGTGTATGTCTCACCAGTGTGGCACAAAGTCTGAGGCTGAGAGCAATCCAGCATTGCCGTCTTGTCCTGAGTGCCGCAGAGGCTGTCTGAGGTGGACGTGCCCCATCTCAGTGTCTTCAAGCCCAAATCAGAGCAGTTTCTGTGGAGCTGACATGGCTCGTTGGAGGAGTCGCCGCTGGAGAAACGACCAGCGGGACAACGTTCACATGCCGTGTCACTGATCGGTGTACCTGGAGGAGATACACACAGGTTCATGTGTTCATTTTATAAATTAAAACATAATTGTGATTATACAGTTTAAGTTTGTGTGTCATATTTTACCCAGCGGTACGGATTTTTCCCATCTTATAAAAAGTTTCATCTGTAATATCTCAGCCTTTTTTCAGTTTGTGAATGGGACCTGCCGCATATACAACATAGCTGATCAAAGACATCATGATGATGTGGTTCCAAGAACTATGACCACAACGACATGTGACGACGCATGAGGACGACAGATGACTGTGATTCTGGTAATGACTCACATCTGGCTTACTCAGTACAGTTTCTATATCTCGTGTTCGATATGGATATCCGTAACCACAAAAAGTGATTTGTCAGCTGAATTTCTCAGATTGACTGACATAAATGTAACTGTATAAAAAACTGTCAAAAAAGCAGTAAAGAACATCCGCTTTTGATGAGAAAAACGTAGACAATCTGAGCCTTTTAAAACATATTTTACTATGACTTCATAATACTACATGCATTAGTGTTTTTAACACATGATGTAACAACATTACTCACTTATAACATCTGAAAAAATAAAATAAGAATTAATTTAAACTATTTCATCACTTAGAATGTTGCCCTCATTCTGTTATATAGCTGTTTATTGTAACAATGTAAAAATCTATTCTTCACCCAGCAATTAATCACATTTTCACACCCATTTACGTGACATTTTACTATATATCAATATATTCTAACCACAGCTGACATTACAGTAAATTATAGGAACTTCTGCTAAATGATCTGCAGCACACGTGACCATATGACGATGTTTATGTAATGGAACTTGCGCTGTATTACATCCTCTTTTTATTTTTATCTCTAAAGCGTAGATGTGAAAGTGTGTGGGAAGAGGACATGCAGTGCTTATATATGATTTGACCTTTGATTCATTTCCCTTCATCGTGGCACAGTTTTACCATTTGGCATTAAAAAAAAATTTAACAGCAAGCTGATATGCATACAGCAAAGTGTAAATGTTTCCTACAACGCTGATGACAACGCATGTACAGTGCATGAGAATGTAACTAGTATGGTTTCATATGCTGGCATTTATCTTTTTTCTCAGAATTTCCTCTGTCGATGCAGAATCAGCTGCACTTTACCGTCATGTGATTTAGCTCCAGACGTCATCTAAAGAAGAGGGGCTAACTCTGCTGTCTACATAATGAGGGATTTATTAATTAACTAATTTGGCTGGAAATCTATAGATTAAAAACAACTCCTTAGTTTCAAACCCTCAACTGTGAGGAATTTCTAATTTTCTGCCTTGTCATGGTAAAGTAAACTCATGGTAAATGACTCAACATTAGTTCTTAGCCTACTTTTAACTTTATTTTAATATTAGTACATCTTTTTAGTCGGACTTTGTGTTGAGGGCTACTTTAGTGTGCTGTCGTCTTGGACAGGACTCCCTAGAAAACAGGCTTCAAATTTAAGGAAATACCTGGTTAAATAACCAATCTTTACATTTTAGCTTTCTTTAGAACAAATGTATTGCATCATCTCAATCCTTTTTGACTACATTTTATAGATATAATTGATCAATCAAATAAATAACTGGCAGATTAATTGAAAAGGAAAACAATTGTTGGTTGCAGCCCTAATATGAAGCTAAACATCACTTGTATTGTTAGTTATTTCTTCTTCTATGTTCCACTGTCTTTCCCAGATGATACCAATAGTTCCAAAACACCGTAATAAACCAGCTAAAAAGATTTAAAATCTTGTGATCAGAGAGCAGAAAAGAATCACAACTAGAAACAGACAAATCAGGAGATCAAGGGGAAAGGAATGGACTCACAAAGGGTATGTGTTGTTGGGAAACTGAACCATTGGTTTTCTGGTATCCTGTGGTTTAAAGGTCCAAGCCACAACTCAACGCATTACATAATAAGTCCTTCACCTTCAGGGAGGGGAATCCCCTGAAATACTGTCTCATGTCTGCAGAGCGTCATTAGGCTTTCAGGTACGATTGTAAATCGCTTGTTGGATCCATGAGGAATTCACGGAAAATGTTGTCTCATCTTTAGAGCTTTGTCAGCACTACAGGGGTCAGACAATAACCATAATCCATGGAAAATGTTTCATCTATGCAGCCTCTCAGATCTATGAAGTCATGAGAAGTGCAGTGCCAGTTTGGATTGCGGTTCCAGCAGAAATGTCAGGCTCTGTTCACTGGAATGTTGAAATTCAGCATCAACCTCTCTTTAGGTCGCCCACAATCACTACTGACCATAATAATATACAGTCTATGCTACTGACGCACCAAGGCTTAATAATAAGCCAGATGCAGTTAACAACTGCATTTTGGTGCTGTATTGTGAGGAAAAGGATTGGACTCTCTGTGCTAAAGGGAACATAATAACTGATCTTAAAAGCAGACAACCAGTAATTCCCAATTTACATGCATCAAATGACAAAACATTTCCCAAATATTTGCGATCAATTTACAGTCTTTGTCTCATGTATGGCATTCTCATTCTAGTCTGTTTAGTAAAACTTCTCTCATTCTTCAGAGAGTGAAAAGCACACATACAGTACATGTGCATAGATTTGAGAAGTGGAGAGACTTTCTAAGTCTTTGTTAGGTTGTCAGTAAAACTGCAGTCTAAGATTTAAACCAAATTTTTTTTCCTGGAAAAGGATTTTCCATTGTTGCGAGAGTTATTAATTCATGAGATTTTTTGCACAATGACTAAATTAGCCCAGACTAAGAAATAGTTATGGTCAATATATTTGAGTTTGTGCTGGACAAGCTGCAGTGAGTTCAAAGAGGAAGCACAGCTTTAGGAGTGCAGGGGAAAAGTTACACCATTTTATTGAGACAAAACAAACTAAATAAATGTGTGTTAGCAATTTTTCCACAGTATAGTTTTGGAAAAAGAAACACCTAAATTGAGTGAATGGGATGTCTTTAATTATGCTGTAAAATACGCATACTCATGTATAAAAGGTGACAAAGCACTTTGCAGGAGCACTTTGCAGGAAATGCCATGTCATTCTTTGACAGTTTCATAACAGCTAACAGTATTGTGGTCAAGAGGAACCAGGAAGAGAATGCAAAAATGTATATGGCACTCATATAACTAATATGTAATTAAAGATTATTTAATGCTCCCATTAAAACAAATATACATTGGTCAGCTTCCCTCAATTAGATACAACCCCTTGAATTAAACACAACCTGATTCAATCAAATTAAACCAATGAATGAACTTTTGTACGTACAGCGTTATGAGGAAGTGTGCCTTGGAATCAAAGGGTGAAATCATTTGGGTTAATTTTAAACAAATTGCACTCTGATGAAATATGTTAAATATAATCTCCTAAATGATGTCAGCAGCAGTAATGGGAATGACAGCGTTATAAATAACGGTATTACTAACGGCGTCACTTTTTTCAGTAACAAGTAATCTAACTGATTGCTCTTCCAATCTTAATAACGCCATTACCGCCAAAAAACGTGGCGCGTTACTATAGTTGAAGCTGTTTTTTTCATTAGACCAGATCTCTGAGCCGAGAGGCGAAGACTTTTTTTACTGTTCTTTCTTGGTCAGTGGGCAATGCACAAGACAAGCACATAAATGCTGACGATTGGCTGAGGTTGAGTAAAATTTCATGCTAAGCCAATCAGAGGTAGAGTTGGGCAGATTAGAAATTATCCTAAATAATTGAACAGGCACATGTATTTTAAGTTCTGTTAAAGA
>NC_045738.1:4599781-4601350 GCF_008692095.1 Etheostoma spectabile | reverse complement strand
TGGGGTCACATTTGAGCATTTAAAAATTGACTTGAAAGTGACTAGTTACTTTTATAATTTGTAACTGAGTAACTAATTTAGTTTTTTGGAAGATATAAGTAGTAACTGTTACTATATATTCCTTTAAAAGTAACTTGCCCAACACTGGTCAGCATGTATACCCTGATGGTGTGAGGATCTATGACAGCATGGAATAAAATGGATAGTCATCCCACGCTGATTACAGTCACAGAAGCTGTAGCTCAATGGAGTTAAGTGATGCTGTTTAGCAATGACAAAATGCTGTATTTGGAAAATAATGGAGTTCATGGAAAAAATAAAGTGAACCTTTTCCACACGACGATAACAGCATGAGAGCAACTTTTTAACTTCCCAATGCACTCTGTAAACAGATATTAAATGGTCTTATCCATCAGTCCATTCGTCATAATGTCTTTCATAAATGATCATTTCAATTCAAGTGACAAGCCATTGCTCCCAACTGTTCAGTGTCTTATTACTATAAATATCAAAAGATAAATATATACAAGAGCTGTGTTGAGACAACTGTTAAGGGTAATAAGAGTGATTAGAACTCTTTCCAAAAAAGAGTTGAAGCGCTTGCTAATGTGTAACTGTACAAACCAAAATGACATGACAATTACCAGTGCTGCTGCAAACTGTTACTGTAAAACAATCTGACGTTGCAAGCCACATTGCCCCAACTCAGAACAGGTGAGATGTGGAAGTGCAAGAAAGACACACACTTTACCTACAGTAGCAAGAAACACACACACTTTTCCTACAGTAGGTTTAAGTGAACATTGAGGCAATAATAATAATTCTCTCTGGTTTTAGTATGGATGCCAACCTTTTATTCAGCAATCTCCAATTTAAATCTAATTTACATACTTTCCCGGAAAGACAGATAACCCACAAAATAACAAATCCTCTTATTTATCAAATAACTGCTGTACAACAAAGGCAGTTTGTCAGTACAATTACAAAATAACAACATCATAACAACAATGATAATCATAATATTGATCTCAGTCTTACCTAAAGCTGTCACTCCATAGCCAGGTGGACAGGTACTGTGTGTGATGCAGAACTCCACCACTAGGTGGAAACCTGGAGCGCACTCACACAGTTGGTCGTGAGTGCTGTTGCACTGCTGCTTCACAAGCTGTCTCTCTTTGCAAACCTAAGCACAACAAACCACGGTTACACACCCACTGAAACAATGCAGCTGCATGCACACAATAGCATACAGTAAAAACTGATTTACATGCACACATATAAACAGGGAGTTTACTCATTTATTTATGTCATGGTGATACTTATGCTGCTGGTTCACAAGCGCTCATTAACATACATTATCTTGAAAATGATAGAAAAGGCATACTAGAACATAAAATAAAAACACCTCAAGGAGGACATGTTAACAAAATATATTAAATAATTTATTGAGAGTTGCGAAGAGGAAAGCATCTAAACTGCGGGGGAAGATAACTCTACCACAATGAGCATAATTCAAACTTTCATTTTTAGTAACAACAACTAAAGTGGAAACACTGGTTTAAAAAAAAA
>NC_045738.1:4578924-4599771 GCF_008692095.1 Etheostoma spectabile | reverse complement strand
AAAAAAAAAAGATGCTTTGGCAAAATGTAAACAAATCATATTGCCGTGCATCTAAGGCACAAGTGGCCGGGTGGACTCAGTTGGTAGAGCAGGCGCACATATACTAAGAGGTTAATAACTTGACGCTGAAGTCGAGGGTTGGAGTTTGACCTCTGACAACGTCCTGCATGTCTTCTCCCCCCTTTCTTACCTAGCTGTCCTGTCCATTAAAGGCAGAAAAAGCCCCAAAAAATAATCTTGAATTAAAAAAAATGAACGGAAAAGGCACAAGGACAGCCACAGGGAGTAGATAAAAACAAAGGGATATTGATCTTTAGTGGAATTCTTGACCAAGATATGAGCTCAGATTTTTGAAGTGTGAAAAGACACACAAAGGATATACGACACAGACTGGTGTTTCTCATGAAAACTATGGTCATTCACACACTTAAATGCAGAAAAGTAGAGAAACATGCCTGCAGAAAAACAAATGCAGCCCAGGTATTAAACCAAAGAGAGCCTTTGGTAAACCTTTTGGCCTTGAACATACCGAGGTGCAGTACTGGCACGTATCCCCCCAGTGCCAGTTCTCAGCAAAATGCCTCTCAGGACAGGCCTGGCACTCTGTGGGTGTGTCAGCGGTGCAGTGTCGCTTCAAGGCGGTGCCGGGAGGGCACTGGTCACACAGCAAAAGGTCAGATGTCACGGGATCGCGGTACTGGTACTTTGGCGGTACGGCCTGCTGCTGGAAGGCCCAGGAAAGAGAAGCTGTGAAGAGCTGCATGAGAAAGAAAGTGGGTTTAGGACTGAGTCAACTGCAGTGACAAAATCTCTAATGAAAGCCATCTCGTGCACAGCTCCTCTTTGGCTACAGGTTCAAATATTTTTATATTTTTTGGAGCACTTGCCAACCCAAAGCTTCCAGTAACGAGAAGTTGAAAATAAGGTCAGAGCTGTAAAGTTGAAGCTCCTGGTGGACACGCAGTCCTGAAGTGATTTCCTCTGCTTTATAGAGAGCCGTTGATGGAGTTTAGAAAATTCAGCAGCACTTTCATGGATAAGGATTACTGCACAGGGCCAACTGTACATTTTTGAAATTTAGCTTGTTTACAGCAGACAATATCGACCCTTTGTGTTGCCTCAAATCATGATGCTGAATGCTCTGAGCATGATTTTATCCTGACTATTAGTGTGATTAAGCGATTATATTTTATTTTGTTCCACTTTTGCCAGTTTTTTGTTAACAGTTTTCCAAAGCTTTTAAATGAATTCAGATGTTTCAGTAATTCCACTTTTCTGCACATTAAATAAAGTGGATTATAGACGATAATTGTGCAGCTTTGTGTTTTCTGACCTCACCAGCAGTCTCCTACTCCTGTCAGCAGCTCTGTAAGATAGGCTGCTTTATAGCTCCAAAGCATCTGACGTGATTCAACACTGATCTACAGCAGTTTAATACCGCCCTGGAGCATGAGCGCACCACACCCATGTATCTATTTCCCCGCAACCCATCCATATGGACACACTGTAAAGTGGGTGGCTGTTAGCCAGGCCTCTGAGACGGACATATGTAGCTATTGCCTCAAAAACAAGCCCATGTATCATCGCTTGAGCAGGAACTGAAGAGCTTTTGCCTAAAATCCAAGATATCAGTTGGTGAGCAGCATGCTTGACATGCAGCCACGCATCTGGTCGAGGCCACATGCAGACCAGATGTCACACATCTGGCTTCTTCTGCCCTGAAGTCCCTCAGCCATTGGCTCTGTGGACTTTCCCGTTGGCCGGGATACATCCTCACGGCTTGGACAAACTAACAATGGGCCGTCATTGCATTGTACAGTATGTGTGTGTGTATGCTTCTATGTGGTTTTCTGCTGTCCACCATGTTTGTATGTGCATCTTCAAAAAGGAATGAATTCGTACAACAAACAAGTACAACACATTCCTGCATGCATGTGCAGAAGTGCACACAGGAGGAATGTGTGTGTTGCTGCATGTGTCTATGTGTATGTGTGTGTGTGTGTGTGTGTGTGTGTGTGTGTGTGTGTGTGTGTGTGTGTGTGTGTGCACATGTGTTTTTCGGTGTTCATGTCCAATTATTGTCTTGCTCTGTGGTCTCCTCTCCTGGCTGCTGTTCATAAAGAGAACTGCTGGAGGTTACTGGGCTTTCCCCATTCACCACCAGAATACAAAACACTCACCCACTCTGTAGTTTACCCATTACATAGCATTGATCTCCTTCCTGTGTGTGTGTGTATTTGTCCTTATCCCATCTACCTTAAGACTTGCAACTGCAAAACACAATGTACTATGTGTATGTGAGTGTGAAACAAAACAAAAACCAGAGCGTATGTGTGTGCCCATGTGCGTCTCCCATTCACTATAATATTACAAAATATTTGGTTACAGAAATCTTTTCATCAGACATCTACATGGGTTTTTGTCGAGCTGTGTTTGCCTTCAAAATGTTTAACATTGTACATATATTTCTGTTTTGAGCACAACTCATATCAACCCAAAATGATGCACGACGCAGAAAAGAAAAGAAAATGTGTAGGTCCCTCTATTTCTGTTTTCCTTTTGCAACAGAGGTCATTGAATGAGATAGTAAAAATAAATGACTGGGTTTTACGCACCATAATAGAAACCCAAGCTTCAAACAGCCTGGCGAGTGCAGTGGTTTTCCCGGCAAAACCTATAGACCTCTGAGCACAGAACATTTGGTGGAAGCTTTCATCCGCAGCGACTTGCTAAGCAGAACCATGGCTGCATCTGTTTGTTTGTAGCATGGGTGGCCTCAGCAGGAATCAACCCCATAATCATAGTCTTGCTCTCCAAATTAAGAAGTGTATATACACACTATTAAGCCGTGAGACCACATCCAATCAATTTGGAAACATCAGGAGGGTGGAGCGTACCGAGGGACTGACAGAGGGTCACCTGGGTTTTTTCCTTATCTGGGTACTGTTACACTTGTCACTTTGACTTTAATCTTGGGTTCAAGTCAGGATGAGTTTACTAGCCGGACTGGAATCTTCAGTCAATCTGCAGTAATGAAAGCCAACAACAACTGAGCACATGTGGAAGTGGTCAGGTTCATGTTGTTTTTCATTTCTTTCATACAGCACAGTAGTTTCGCTAGACTCCAGCTACACTATAGAGTCAATGCAAAGAAATTCGAGGTAAGTAATGTTGGTGAAATAAAATGACAGCACATGCATGCTCAGATATGTTGCTTTATGATATCAAATCTTCATGATCAAATCTTAAAATCTCTTTGAGACAGTTAAAAAAACACACTGGTTGAATGCACCCTCACACACTGTGAGCTACCTCTTTATCACTCTTTTATCTTTTTTTTTTAAACCTGTGTAGGAAAGCAAAGCATTTTATACTCAAATCAATTCCAGCCACATCTTAGAACTAAGACTCTCTGTCATACATAGAACATGTTTAAGATTTTTTTTTTACAGTCATATGACCCAATTAAGGCAGAACCACACTATTCCAAACCAGCCGGTACAGTAGCTTTCTGCTACTGAGGAAAAGAAAAACTGTCAACTTTTTGAGAATTAACTTATTGGTAAAAATGTCTTGTGGTGCGCGTGAATCCATCTATCAGCAGCTAAAAGAGATATTTGAACTTTTCACCCTTCTTGTCGCCTTAGAAGCTGCCATCTGACGACATCTTGCACGACCGCTGGAAACCCAAATTACACAGCAGCTGGGGGCCACTGAAAGCCATAATTATACTGTTTGCATCATCAGAGCAAAGCTCAGCTAGAGACATATCCTACTTGGAGCACAGCCAGCTGGGGAGAAAGGATGGTCGAAGGTATGAAGGTAATGATAATGTTCTATCTTCCCTAAGCATGATGCTCTTGAACAAGGCAGGGCAGCAAATGATTGTAAGGGATGAAAACTATATGTGGAGCTACGTGTTTGAAAAAGTAGGCTCACTAAGTTGCCTTCCTCTGGTTAAATAATGCTTAAAATAAAAACACTATATAAATCAGCTTCATCTGATTCTGTTTGCTTATGTAATCCATGCCAATAAATCCCATTTGAAGTGAGTTGAAAGAAAACCTTGTGTTTATATAGAGCAAAGACGATCTTTACCAAGTCTTTAACAGAGAACATGTGCTTTTTAACAGATGTTATCGTCTCGAATGAAACAAACAACAAGTGTATTCCAGTCTGTATAGTGCGGTGATACACAAGGTCATCCTGGATCCAGGAGATGGGCCGCGTTTCTCACAACAGGCAACACAAGAGAGACACAGTGAGAAATCCAGTCAGATGTTATTGGTGGTGAGATGATGAGAAAAGTTACAGTTATTCACAGTGTGTTAATCTATCACACATGTAATATCGCTGACATTCAATGACATCTTTCCTGAAATAATGCCAGTCCTTCGGCTAGACAAGGTTTATAAGACTTATGAGTGGTTTTGTTTTTCTATGACCTCTCTGCTGTCAAAAGGATATCCGTAGACAAGTGTTATGATGACAAAGTGCTTTGGTGGAACACCCTGAACAGCACTTTATAGCGTAGCTCTCGCCAAAATGCAAACTAGGGTGTTTTTGTGAATGTACCTGTCAAACTTTCGTTTAAACACATAATTAGGACTTAAGTGCCACTTTTAAGATTTACCATATTTTTGTTTTTGGTCAAATGGCCTTTTGAATGGGAGTGCTAGGGGCACTACTATGATAGCATCAAAATCACTATTTTAAAACACTAAGAAGCCTTGACACAACATGAAACTTTGCTCGAAGTATCACCAGGGACTTTACACATGAACTTGAGCATTGAGAACATTGTTTGTCTACACAGAGTTTACTAAAAAGAAAGGTTTTGAACGACTCACTTTAGCGGTTGGTTTTGCCGGTCGCCAAAATCTTGCCAGTTAAAAAGCGTCGATCTCCAAATGCGAATGAACGGTCTCCATAGGAAGAAAATGTCACTCTTATATGAGGCTACTTTTTCAACTACAAGGTCAATATTGTTTTTCACTAACAACAAAACAACGAATTATCCGTCATTTTATATGGAACTAAGCTTTAGGATATTTCCATGAACAAAAGTTTGACTGGGATACAATCACAAAAAAGACCCAAGGTTGCATTTTGGCGAGAGTTACGCTTTAAGAGCTGCATAACAGATGGGGTGTAGCTGCATAACTACAGAGTTCAGACACCTGACAGAAATATCTTTTGAATAATAACACATGCTTTCCATATGGGCTTATAAAGAGACCACCATCTACAGTGATAGGTGGGTAATGGTCTTTGATTTTACACACAAGGGTAAACACAGAGACCAGCTAAAATGCTCTTCATCAGAAGCAATGAATCAAAAAAACTAAAATAGAGTAAGTAATAAGTCAGGCAGCTTGATTATGTACAATAGAATTAACAGATTGGTAGGGACTGGGAGATACATTTTGATTTCTTTTGATAGGATACAAAAGGTGAAAAAAGTAATAAAAATGTCCAGGAAATCGGGCAAAAAAATAATAGCATCTGTAAGCAGACAAAACAACTCAACCAAGGTCAGTGAATTACAATTACATTTTGAAACAGTTAACAGGCCCTCCCTTGTGTTGTTAGTGTAAATATTAAAATGCTTCCAGGACAAATTAGCCGCAGTGTTTAAATAATGTCCAAGGGATAGGGTTCAGGGTTAGAGTTACAATGAATGTGGAGCACACTGAAATGCTAAAAAAGAGGAGAATCAGAGTTTGGGTAGCCCGAGGTCAGTTTTAAATCATGGCATGAGGAGAAGAGCCATGGCACAAATCGACCAAACCACACTACACCAGCTTATCCAGTAGGCACATGGCTTCAGTTAACTGTAGAACGCAGGTGGTCTGAGGGGGGATTCCAGCTCTTGGAAGTGTGTGTGTGTGTGTGTGTGGGTGTAAATGTGTGCCAGGTTGTAAATGTGTTCTGTGGTGTGTGTGTGTGTGTGCGTGTGTGTGTGTGTTCTGAATCCTGTGAATATGGGATCTGTCTTTTTTTAACTCATACTGAGAGAGACATGCTACCATGCTATATCACTGAAAATCTACCATCACAGTTATTCATAATCTTTGATTAAATTCAATTACTGCATGCAATGCTCACTTCATATCCTTGTCATATTGCCTCAAACAAAATTGATTCTTATTTTAAAATTCCTGCCAAAAATATTGTGATAAAAATGAGTTACGTAAGTGTGTGAGCACATGTTTAACATAACAATAATTTAGTACTGTATGCTCACTTACTTGAACCAGTCTGCTGTTGCACTGCAGAATAAATGAATGTATGTCATGGTGACTACAGCAGAAACACTTACCATTGTCAATGAATCACTTAATAAAATTATTCAGCATCTGTTTTGATAATTAATCAATAATAATAATATATCATTATTACATAGTCATTTTTGCTGCATAACAAGTACTTCTCCTTTTAACACCAAGTACATCTGCTGATAATACTTGTACTTGTACTACTTTTTTACTTTTATTTGATTTGAAATGGATTTTTAGGCAAAATAAATTAAACTCTCTCCTCCATGTCGTAACATATGTAGTGTCAGACAAACTTCACTACCAAAAATGTTAAAAAGTTATATCTGTTGTATAACAGTGGATTAAACAATGTCTCTTTCTGTTCTTTGTGTCCAATAATCACTCAGTCCTACACACACACACATACACACACACACCCACACACACACACACACCCACACACACAAACACACCCACACACACACTTCTGCTATCAGTGCTGTTGGTGGAAAAGGGGAAGTTAGGTGTGCGGAGGTAATCGTTGCTTTCTGAATAAACGTTTGTTTAAAACATGTTGATCCTGTACCTTTCCACACCCTCTGTATGTTTCCCTCCCACAGTCACGCTCACTTCCTCACCGTTTCTCCAGTGTTTATCTAGAAAAAAAAAAGGTGAGTTTGGCCAAGTGACCTCTCCGTAGCTTCTCATATCTGCCTGCTCCTGTCCCAAAAGTTTGAGCCTGCAGCTAGGTTTAGGGAAGTTGGTGCAGCTTAAGCCAACGGCCACAACAGAGGGTGAAGGAGAGGAGGCGTAAAGATAACGAGAGCACAGATGATAGAGGGAGATAATGAGGGTTAGTGTCTGGATAACTACGATGGAGCAATCGGATTGGCTGGCTAGCTGCTGCCCAGACAGACAGGTCTCTCCTCAGTAGAATTACTTTGCTCACCTCAACTCTCCACCACATTTTGGAGTGTGTGTCAACACACACAAAAAGACAATGTAACATAATGGTGTCCAATTCCACGTCTGTTCCACTGACATCATCCCGGGCAAGGACACAAACAAAAAATGTGTGTTTGCCGCAGACAGAACGCAACCACATGAGTCAGAAGCATGCAGGGGAAGAGGATAAGCACACAGGTGCAGGAGGTGCATTTACTGCCCGACCTCTAAGCCAAAACCATGTTTTGGACACAAAATTGCAGTGTCCCTTTAATAGAAACTTGCATATAGACAGAGTGAGTAACAGGCTATTTGGCTGATTGACAAATGGGTTAACATAAATAAAGATACAGCGGACTCAGAGGGGTGCAGATTGACTTATTGGCTGGATGGTGGCAGTGGAGACAGGACTGAGTAGTTGGTAGTCTGACTCATTAGTTGGCTAAACAGATGCTTGTATGGCTGGCCAAATGACTAAATGAATGATGGATAAACAGAAGAACGCTACGTCAGAACAAAGTATTTGCCTATTTTAGGTCAATTGTGGAGTGCAGCCTGTGCTGCGGTAGAAGAAATACTCTGGGTGGATGATATCACATTAAATGGGTGGCACATGTGCACACATTCATTTGTATTTAACTGCTTTTTACACCTACTTTACACACAAAGAAGCGCCACATCTTACACACAAAATTAGCGACTGTCCATACACAACAGGATCTCTCGGTCTTTCTCACACCCACAGACAAACACACAGGCAGATCATGAGGATAGATTGTGGGTCCAGTGTTTTGTAGCAACAATGTAGGATCTGTTTCTGCCAAGATACCAGTGCAGATACACGTCATTACATGAACATATGCAAAACCTGCAAAGACCCCAACACAGCACAGCATGCAAAACACACACCAAAGGAAATAGCAGTTCCTAACCCAGAAGGCTTACATTTAAAAATCCCCCTGAGAAGCGTTATTTAGAAAAAATTAGTACAACGTCAAACTCAAAGTAAACACCATCTTTGACACGTTGCGTCTCGAGTTTGTTAAGTTTTATTCATTTCAAACGTGCCCTAGAAAAAGCAATGAAATATGACCTAAAGTCAACTTGCTGTCATTGATGGAAATTATGGAACTTGTTTGTAGGTCCATTATGTGGTTATGAGTATTCACAGCAGTGAATAAAAAAGTGGGTGAAACATAAGCTCCATTCATCATCAAAAGCAAATAGACTCCAGTGTAAACAATTCAATTCAATTTTCAAAAAGTGAAATAATTTACTTTTATTCATCTTAAAAAGATCTCTACTTCTATGCTGTAATAGCCTACTTTCTATACTTTCTGCAATGTGAGCTTACAATCTAATAAAATCAACTCCAGAAAATACAGCCTCAGAAGTCACCATAAAGTCAATCAATCAACATCTCTCTACACAGTCTCAACCAAAATGAATATTAGTTATCTGTACATGCTTATATACAGCATATGCTATGGGACTGCATTATATTGGCAGGTGTTACTTGCGTAACTGCACCCTGGTCATCATAAATATGTCAGCCTTAACAAACTGGGTTTAGGTGTATTTTCCTTCCCATAGACAGAAATCAAAATGCAAATGTCATGCAAATATACTGTACACGTATTTGAGCCTACTATAGTGGAGGATTTTCTACTTCATAAGCATTTAAATAGCCTATACGTCACACACACATACATGTCATTTTGACTATGTCTACAAGTAAAACAGGTACTCTGAGCTACACGGACAATTATAATAACTCTCACATGGCAGCATGCAGTAAACAAGGCCGATCACGATCAATTGCCACCAAATTGCAAACCAAAAACTAAGTGAAGTGACTAATTACTGGCCCCGATTAATTAAACATCATCACACTACCTGCAGGGACGCGTGATGTACAGAGGGAACATGAGGCGGGATCAGCGAAGAATTCACTTTTTTGCTAATATATAATGGCACTATCGGCGAGTGCACATACACAACTGATTTGCATGTATCTGAAACCGCGTGTAGCGCACTAATAACCCACGTCTCGCAAAACAAAAATATCATTCCTTCAGTAAGAAGCGTCCCTGCGTTTCAGTGGATCATATCGGTTCAGCGGACCAAGGAGAAGAGCTGCAGAAAATCTCACCACTTACTCACCACTATCAGTTTCATGGCCGGGTTGGATTTCGCTATCCGAGCGCTCATCTCCACTGCGTAAAAGTGAACTGCGGTATGATGGGGTCTCCATCACAGATCTGTACTTATACAGTAGCAGAGAGCGAGAGAGAGAGAGAGAGCATGTGCCCACCCACCTCATTATCCAGGACACAGCGCTCTCTCTGTCTGTCTTTGTGTCTCAGTCCTAAAAATAAATTGTTGCATCCTCACTGGTTGCAATTACGTGGAGAAATGAATGGTGTTGGCGACAAAGGAATCAAAGCGAGGTTTAAAAAGCAGCAGCCAATGACCATCTGATGATGTGGATAGAAACAGAAAGGGTCCACCTTTTAAAGAAATACAAATATTCCCTAAAAGAAATGCTAATAAATGTGACAAACTGTAAAGGAGCATTGTACTGGAGCAAGAAATGACACACAATTCCAAGTATGACTTAAGTGCAAAATATGAATGTCTAATTAGTAGTGATGTGAGTCTTTAGAGAGAGAGAGAAAGAAAGCCAACAATCTATGTGCATGACATTTTCCTGTCTACTGGTAAAATAATACAGCAATGAGGTAAAACTCCAAAGCAACTATTTCCATATGCCTAATGAAAAAGTGTTTTTTATGTTTGACAACCAGTCTGTAACATGCCCAATGTGTCAGACAAAAAAAAAAAAAGAAGAGCTTTAATCAGTGTGAATAAAGAAACATTTTCCAGGATAAATGTTTTGAGTTCTTGTTTAACAGCATGTAAATATAATGACTGACATCTGTTTATTTGGACCAGCCAACATCATTTAGTAAGACGGGTTATGCTTACTTGAACATCCGCTGGTGGAACTTGGAAATGTTGTCTCAGTGAGGCTGGACAACACTGTGCTGAGAAGAACTATTTAAGAAACATGAGCCACAAGAATCCAATCAAAACACTGTCTTTGTTAAAACTGTGAACAATCACAGCTTCTGTTACATCCGATTATTTAGTCTTAGGACTGTGCTGCAAATACGTTTTCCACAAAGTGTAGACTCCAGATCATTTCCACAATAAAGAAGTCTACTGAATGTTTATAATTACATGTCTAGCAACTGGCTATTTTTCTTACCCTTTATTTAGTCAGAAGTTTCACTGAGAACCAACTATTTCCTTGCAGGAACAACCTAAACACACTTAAACAGTTATACACATTCCCACCTGGAAGCTGGCCCTCACCTTTAGGCCACTGCCGTGTTGTACAGTGAACTTGTTTAGTGAAAATCACTTTGATTGGAGCCTCTGATATTGAACACATAACAAAGCTTCCTGTGGACATTTGTGTGCACTCAAGAAACTCTAATGGCATAATGGAATGTATTGTGCCATCTGATCCTTTTTTTTGTTTTTTACAGTAAACAAAGAAAAGAAAGGTTCTTGTACTTTGAAAAGATAAATAGGACTACTGTGTAATAAAACAGCTTTTATAAATAATACCTAGGTTGCTTGATGACAGCTGAACAAATTCCACCTGCTGATGACATTAGATGCAGTAGAAAGCTCCTGAAAGGCTAGTGCTACCTACTAGCCTTTCAGGAGCTTTCTACTTTCTACTTCACCTTAAGTGACTTTTTTCCTCCCTTGTCAAGAATTTCAGTAGTTTTTCGGTCTTTTCAGTGAAATCCATTTCCAAGACATCAGTCTTTACAACTAAATTATGTGTACTCTGGGTAAAAAAAATTCAATCAAAAGAACATGTTTAATTTTCAAGAAAACCACCCACCCACACACACACACACACACACACACACACACACACACACACACACACACACACACACACACACACACACACAGCTATTTCCCAATTTTCATTTACTTCACATTTACACATTCTGAAGTCCAAGCCAGTGACATTTACCAGTGACATTTTGGTTTTGAAACTTGTTCAAATGTTGGTCTTCTTTTTCTCCAGTCGTCTGTATAATATGTTAAATAAAGTGTTCCAAAAAACATTAAAGGAGTAACTCTATAGTTGTATAATACAAGGTTTCAACCAAAGAGAAAACTACCACATTGAGGTCAAAATGCATAATAGGTACTGGATAACTCACGTAGTAAACCCAAAAAGGGCACTCCCACACTGTGCTCTTACTGTAAAATATGGTGCTGGCATAAGACCTCCGAGGTCAAAGGTCCTAAAACACATCTGCTTTTCCATTTATCCTTTTGTAGTCGCTCAGTGTCCACCTTCCATGTAGAGGCATGACAAAATGTCACAGCCCGCTGACGTAGAAACACAAAGTCTCAACGTAATCAGAGAAAATACACACTCACCCACCTACAAGTCTCTGAGGCGTGTGAGGCAAGTCTTAGTGGTGAGGTCACAGCTCACCACAGGATGACTTAACACACACAGACACACACACACACACACACACACACACACACACACACACACAAATACAAAAACATGTCTTTTAGCGCCGAGGTCAGGATACACCGCAACAATGGTGGAGCTGAAGCTCGACGTCTACCCTCTCAAACACACCCACGTTAACATCACGACGAGCTCTCCTGACGGGTTAGTTGGCGGTTACTGTAAGTCTGTAGCGTACGAGGAGGAAAAACGTGGGTGTTTCGAGGTGAACCATATACTATACACACACACACACACACACACACACACACACACACACACACACACACACACACACACACACCTAAATAACAATGAAGCTATACTTGCTGATTGACTCACCATATGTCCATAAATTGTTGGCTGGATTTGGCCTGTCAACAATGATACTTCATTTTGATTTATTTTAAATATCAAGTCAAAATGTATTTAGGGCTAAGTGTTGTCTCCCCGGACATAGTATATGTTTGTATTTATGTTCCTGAGGCATGAACAATGCACATTTAAATTATCCACATGGGAACAATAACGGCTATCTGAAACTGGTCACATGGCTCCAAAGGGGAGTGTACATATGTGATACACAATGAATTATTTAATTTCAACTGCAAAGATGTTGACATAAGTTCTTTGTAGTGCTTCTGCCATCATGTTTGCATACTAGAGACAGATAGGAGATCTCTCACTACCATAGCCAATTATTGTTCAGATCCATGGTAACTTCTGTGTTCATGTGTGTATAGTATTATCTGGTTGCGTGGTAGCCACGATTGCGTGTGTGTGTGTTAGTTTATGTGTGTGTGTGTTCATAGGAGTCCCACTCATTTCCATAACAGATCTCATAAACGAATGAATGGAAAAAGGGAACTGATAACTGTTGTGTTAATAGCAACCTGAGACGGTAATATGTAATAGACATAGCAAGCATCAAAGGTTTTTTTTCCATGCATGCAGATGAAGCATATTTTTTAGGCAAATGAGATAGAAGAAGAAAAAAGAACAGAAGAAGAAGAAGAAGAAGAAGAAGAAGAAGAAGAAGAAGAAAAGTATATCCTTACAAAGATCCTGGGATTTACAGTAGAAATAATATCAGTTACTAAATATTGTACAGAGCACCTCATTAGGGCGATTTTATTATGGTAACTCAAAAGTAAATGTTTTTCAACCAGCATGTATCTCCAAGAGTTTATGTGGCAAAGACCATGATTTTATTTAGGCTCTTCACTGAACTGTACATAGCTGACATGCCTGTGGTAGTAATCTTTACAGGCCAGTAAATGGTTACTGTTACGGTTACTAAACATGTTCAAGATTTCCATTTTACATTCCTGTACTGTTTAAAATGCTTGAGGAAGCATATTTGTAGCTAATAGAAACATCAATTCACAGTTCCTTTTTTCTGACAGTAATCAGGGACAATGCTTGTTTTTCTATCGTTCGATTAAAGGAATTGTTTGTCTGTTCATCCTGTCCATCTGAAGTGGAATCCTCTCTCTGATGTTGTCGTGGTAAACATTTCTTTTGTGTGGAGTTTTTCCATATCCATATAAAGAGTATAGGATAGAGGGTATCGCATATTACACATATTTTAGAGCAAAATGTATGTTTTTTTCATTAAAATTGACTTAACTAGTATTCAGTTGCCCCTAACATAATGATGTTAGCCATTCATCAACTTCCAAAGGCTTGTTAAGACAGAGGTCTGGCTATGATAATAAAGTATAATAAAATAAAATAAATAAATAATAAAATTAAAATGTGACACGTGACTGGAGCACCCCACAGAATCCATCACCGTTATGAATGTGGTTAATCATGTGATTATGATTCAAATTTTCTACTTCCCATTGGCATTACATTTGTATTTTAGACATTGTTGACACATCAGCAAAAAAAATGTATATCTTTCTGCCTGCCTGCCTGCCTTCCTGCCTGCCTGTCCTTTGATTTTCTTCTTTATGTACACACTGTGAATTATCTTTGGATAACCTAACCCTATGAATAGTTACACTGCCAAACGGCATGCTGGGTACAGCTCGCTCCATGTCACTTGCTACAGTACATTCAAGAACAGACAAAGAAAGAGAGATCGGAGATTTTAGATTGTAGCAAAGTCAAACATTTCAACCATCAGCAATGTAACTTTGGGACTGAACACTTTTATTCCCAGAAATAGCCTGGTCCCAAAAAGCCAGCTGTTAGGAAATGATGCAAATACCTTGCATTGCTAGGGGACGCAACTATGTCATTGCAAGTGTACTTCTCAGGACCCAAAGAAGCGCAGTGTCAAGTGTAAAGTTGTTTGTAGAGTGGTTCTGGAGAAAGCGGCAAACAGCACTTCTGGAGACCAAGCAACTGGCCCGTTCCGAACAGGCACATTTTCAACCGGTGCAGACAAAACTATTTGAAGCACCCTATGTAGCCTAGACGCCGATGCAATGTCCCCGGTTTGAGTCATTTCCTGTTTCCTCTCTACTGGCGCTATAATAAGTGCATAAAATGCCCCAAGAAATGATTCAAAAAGACTGTAATTATTTCATCTGTAACTCTAGACAAACACATAGTCATGTAATAAAGTAATTCTTCAATTATACTAAGTTAACAAGGGAAAGTTGTGGTTGCCTGTCATAAGGTGGAAGGTCTTGATGGCAACAGACGTCATCCGACTACACTGCGTTTTTTATTTTAAGGTCAGTTTAGTTCTGTAGTAAGTCAGAGGGCTAAGGTGACCTTAGTGCAAAAGGTTTTCAGGAAACCCAGGCCACACCACTTTAATCTGTGTTGTTTTACAGACAGAGAAGAAGCATGTTGCCTTGCTGAGGTTCTTGACCTTCTCATATTCTCCTCTCTGCCTTGCTGCGGTCCACCTCAGAGCTTTTGTTTCAGGATATTTTATATATCTCATTGCCTGGGCCCCTCAGATGGAAATCACAGTGGACAAGTCTTTATTTTACTAACTGATGAAAAAACCTCAATAGTATACTGCAATTATCAATGTGTGGCAAAGATTAGTAGAGAAAATGTGGACGCATTGGATGGGGACAGGTTAGAAAGGAGAGTGAGAATGAGGAGGTGGTGTATCTGATGAACGTCCATGAGATACAGGAGAGTGAAAGGGAAGCAGCAGCAAAGAGGAACTGAGAGACAGGTATGTGAAAAGGTTTTAGCAGACCTTGTGCCCTGCACTGGACGTTTTGCCAGTCAAAGCAGTGAGTCACAAGTGACCCTGAGAAAAGAAATAACAGAGAGGGATCCCTGGACTTCCACGGCAGCTGATGTGGTCACCTTGTTTTCTCTGGTGAGGTTTCTGAAAAGGATTTAGGGGAAACTCTTTTGGGCTTATGAACTGCGTGGTGTTAAGAGTGACGCATGCAACAAGGCTCACTCTCGGGAGATGTGTGCCTGCCTGTCTGATAGAGAAGTGTCATTTTCAGATCATTGTGAGGATCATGTAGGTTTTTACATCTACCAAACATCAGGTGAGTTTACTGACTAGGTTTTAGTTTAAAAAAATTCTTCATACTTTCATCCCTCCATGGACATGGTGTGGTATTTCTATTTTTTGGGACTGTCTTTTAAAGGGCCATATGGGTCAGGACTAACATAAGTACCTGTAGATGAAGGTAGAAAAAAGGTCTAGGGTTCTGTGTGTAAGCTTTTTGATGACATAATATATCTATTATATATTTTGTTCATGTTTTCAATTTTTAATATATTTGGTTTTATTAGCAGGCAGGACACCAAGTCTTTGGGGCTTAAAATAAGGATTCCTTTGGAGCGTTTTTAGCCGGTCGGTCCACCCCTTTGGTTGCTTGCCCACTCCACGAGTTGACGGATTTGCCTGGCATCATGACGTGAAACATTAGATGTCGGTTAAAAAAAACATTCAATCCAATGAGCGTGGAAGAGTAATGATTAGCAAAAGAGCGCCAAGGGCAGGACTAATGCCTTTGTCAAGCTGTCTCAATAACGCCAGACATCATAGCTTATGAACCCTGGCAAAACCAGAATGTTGGTATGGCTACGGATCAGTGTTGACTTAAAATTACGTTAGATTTAGGCGGATACGTTGGTCTCCAGTGATTGGTTTGGGAAAATCAATGTCCTCTCTACAAAAATTGGTTAAAGTGGAGGCAGTGTCAGACTGAAGATTGAAACAGAGTGTAACGAGTTGACAATTCTGTCTGATATCTGGCAACCCCTTTGGTCCAGACTAAAATATCTCCACAACTCTTGGATGGATTGCCATCATATTTGCTAGGGACATGTTGCCCTTTGCCCCTTCATTTCTTTTACCTTGCACCATCATTGGGTCAACAATTTGACTTGTTCAATACAATTAGTACAGAAAATAAACTGGAAAGCAGGACATGCACATTTAATAAAAGAGTTATAATGTGAGCCTCTAAAACCAATGTAAAGGCCAAATAGGCCACATTTTTGTAAGTGTTTTTTTTCAAAGGACTTTGTATTTTTATACATTTTATTTATCAGAACTTTAATAAATACTGATGTTCTTCTGTTCTGTTGTGACAATAAAACAAATTATTATCATATTATTTAAGTGAGAACTCATAAATAACTACAAATAACTAATGTAAGGGAAATCCGTTTATGTTTTGTAACGTGTTTCTGGATTTAAAATATATATATATATATATATATATATATATATATATATATATCGGCCGATATACCAGCATTTCAGATTTTTAAATAACCAAATCGGTATCGGCCTCAAAAATCCTTTATCGGTCGGGCTCTACACTTGAGTTACAAATTCCAACTTGAGAACTATATATATATATATATATATATATATATATATATATATATACACACACACACACGTCTTTGTGACCAGAAACGTAGTGACTATTTATATCATTCAGCACACTCATATAACTTCTACCAGGAAAGCTCCCACACAATAGAGAAAAAAACAAGGAGGCAACTATAACTGTTTACTGTTGTTTTCATGTTAAAAACACGCCCACTCTTTAGCAGTGGCTTCCCACTAAATGCAGCATGCGTACCGTATCTTTAAATGAATGGTCTTCAGTTCGATGTCTTTCCTGTTTCCAGTTGACCTTCACATTCCCTGGCATGCACTACTTAACTGTAATCTACAACAAAAGATATATTTGACATTCCTACCACTGGTTGACAAGCTAATGAGGGCTTTCTGGCAGTGCAATTTATTAAACAATTTGACTGCCAACAGTTTGTTTCAGAATCACGCTTTATCAGGCAAAAGAGAGATACACAGGCAGAAACAGATTGTGTAATAAAGTAGATTGAAGTTGATGTTGCTGAAACAACACATGTATTGTTTTGAATGGGAATTGTGATACTGATTCTTCTGGCATTTATAAACTTTGCTGTGAGCTAGACCGTGAACTATATGCACCAATAGAACTTTAGATTCAAATTAAAAACTGTGATATTTATGAGGCCACTAAAGTCAGGTGCACTGTAGCATTGGTCTAAGAAGATAAGGGATTACAGTGTACCCATTTTTAAGAATGAATGAAGTATTTTACAGACAATTTGCAGTGAAATTGCCAGATACCGTAAAATGCATCTCAAATAAACAGTTTAATTATGAGGACATATTTTCAGCTTTAATTATTTTACCGCCAGAAAGGGAAAAGTGACGGTCTGGGAAAGTCAACAGACAAGAGGCAGCCGCCTGCTTCCATGTTTGTCTAGTTCGTTTCATGAGAGGAGTGCTGAATGTGTGTGTTTGTGCCTAATGTTTACTGTCCGGAACGAGCGCGTGGTGAAGAAGGTCTTACTCACCGGCCACAATCTACAGTGGCGCGAACCCAAAGTAAAGATGGCCTTACTGTGGAACTACTGTACTTACAGTGTACACTACAAGGCCTCACCCCTGGACTTCAGTTACACCTTCATAAAACAACCAGAGTAAAAATAAAACACATAACATCAAGAAAGAGGAAGTAGATTTTGGCAGGTCTCTAATCTAACACATAATTTTGGAATATTTCTGTTTCATTAAGGAATATTTGATTCACCCCCCAAAGTCAAACAAGCTATTGCCCAAAGCAGAAAAATGACTCCCCATGTGCAGGATTTTTGGAGCTCTTTCAACTGTAAGTAATGTGACTACTTTTATGTTAAGTAGTAAGAGACAAAGTAATAATGTTACAAGCTGATGATGAAGTTAAGGCAGTAACAGTCTACGTTCAAGGGAACAATGTTGCACTTACAGTAGCCCAGAATGGACAAACCAAACGCTGGATTTAGATAGGGCCATTTGTATTTGCCACTGTAGTTCTACTACACGCTTGGCAAACAGGAGATGTTTTAGTTACCGCTACATGCCACTGGATCCTACACAGTGGTACTTTAAGCCCCTCTAATTAACATTTATAAGCAGTTTTTTTACATTTAATTGCCATCAAGATTGAAGAATGCTGCTAGATTTGCAATGCTATATCCTCTACCACACATCTCCTCTCCATTGGGCACTCGGAGAGCCATCAATACACTAAACTGGAGCAGTGGCCCCAGGAAAATGCCAGGTTACCGATGCGACATTGCTTCTGTGTCCTGTACCAGCACAATAATAGAGCCAGTCTACAGCCATGCTCAAGGATCTGTGAGGGTGTGCCTTAGGCACAGCAGTGTGTTACACTAAATGTAAACCAGCATGCTAACATGCTCATTACATTGCTAACATGCAGATGTTTAGCAGGTTTACTGTTTACCATGTTTAACATTTTAGTTTCACAATACAACATGCTGTATTTGCTGATTACCCCTAAACAGGATGTACCGCTGAGGCTGATGAGAATGTTATCAGTTTTGCAGGTATTTGGTCATACACTAAAGTATTGGAGAAACTGGCATTTTGACCTGATTGTGGCGCTAAACAAAAAGTCCAAAGTTATTACATTTCATCCTGAGGGGGACATGATTGTGTGTACCAAATTTCATGGCAATCCATGCAATAGTTGAGATATTTCAGTCAGGACCAACCCAACAGCCAACCAACAGTGCTATTCCTAGATCCATGCTGACTAGTGTTATTGAAACTATGCACTAAAACAAATAAAATGGTTATCAAATAAAATTAGCAGATGCGCAGCCAGCTACCCTGAGATCTTCTGACAGCTGCTCCAAGACTCTGAGGCCTCAATTAGGCCAAAGCCTTGGGCCAACCCCAAATGTAACAGGCTTCAAGAAATCCCTAGATTCTTTTGCTTGTGTGTTTGGGTTTTTTGCAATAGGTCTCTAAGAAAGAATGACAGGTGAAACAATCACAGTACAGCTGCAAATGTTCTGGGCAGGTAGGGAACTCTATCATGCAATGACATATTCAACAAAACTTAAAGGTCCCATGGCATGGAAATTTCACATTATGAGTTTTTTTTAAACATTAATATGAGTTCCCCCAGCCTGCCTTTTGTCTGTCAGTGGCTGGAATTTGTGACAGGTGTAAACCAAGCCCTGGATATCTGTCTCTGCCTTCGAGAAAATGAAAGCTCAGACGGGTCGATCTGCACCTTTTGAGGTCATAAGGGGTAAGATTACCTCCCCTTTCTTTGCTTTGCCCTCCCAGAAAATTGGGCCCACCCATGAGAGAGAGACATCATGGCTTTCTAACGAGCAAAGTGGCAATTGCCCGTCCTAAGGAAAGCTCATTGTGGGACTGGCATTAGTGGCTGTAATTCTGCACCAAGGCTGAAATTTGGGAAAAATTTCAGAGACTTAAGATACAGTATTAGGGGACCACTAAGGTCTACAAAAAACACCCAAAGAGCACCATGTCATGGGACCTTTAAAGCCTTTTAATTATCTTTCATGTTTGCTGTGCTCTCCTTTCCTCAACTATCACCTCATTATTTTAAATGTATTATTAAGTATTCAAAAATGACATAATCTAGACTTGTCAACGGGGTTTCCACTTGAGTTGTACATTTTTGCTTAGTTGTCTTTTTCCATCATTATATCTGAGTATTTTCCACTGGGTTAATCTCCTGCAGTCTCTGGTTACCTTGGAAAAGATGACAAACAGGCCAGCAGCCTCTGAAACAGCAGCATGTTTTCCTGCTCTCTCACCAGGATGCCACTGGCATGCTTTGGCACTAGGCTTTCCCAGCACTGGGCAATGGCCTGCCTGTCTGCATGCAAGTGTGTGTCGCACTGTGTGGGTGGGCGCGTGTGCTGTGCATGCAGTCTGTGGGTAAGGGGTGATAGAGACAGTTACCAGAGAAGGTAAATGTGTGGGGATAATAGTGTGTGTGGAGTAGAACAGGCAACATTTTGTTTGTAACTATTCATACAGATGTTTAAACTTTTGGCCCACATTCTTACCCTCATTTTTGTTGTCTTGCCCTCTTCACCTCTTGCCAAACAAGAAATTGACTGGTCTGGGTCACTGAATGAAGAAAGCCCATATTTCTGCATTCCTCAACATCACTTTACAATCTGTAAATAAATATTACAACATAATGACATTGCGGCGCCATGCTCAAAGTAATCGGAGGCTTAATATTGCTATAATCACTGGGATTATGATTATGAAAGGAAGCAGGGGGGGTGGGGTGGAGATAGTTAAACAGTACCTATACTTAGTTTAATTGTTTTTCGGTTTTTGTCTGCCAGAAGCCACAAAGAAAAGCAACCAAAACAACAAGATGTTTGAAAAGATTTTGTTAATTTAGCTTGATTCAAAACATGAAGGTACACAATTCTATTCCAAATGTGTGGGTATTATACATTAAAGTGGTAAAATTCTCTTGACAATGCAGTCAGACTTTTCTGAGCTAACAACATGACACATTTAATGGAACAATGAGGTGTTAAAAGCATAACAGTACATTAAGTGAGTCACACACCTAACAAAAAAAACTTTGGAAAATGTAATGACTTTCAAGTATATTGAACTCATAGGAATCAGCTGACTCCTGATGTGGTAAAGTCACATGTAGGTCAAAATCAAAGACTGTCTTTATTTCCTGTAAAATAAATATGTTAAACCTAAAGGAAAAAAAGTGTCTTACCTAAGATATTAAATCCACATTAAATGTTAAACCTGACATGTCATCAAAATCA
>NC_045738.1:4575696-4578914 GCF_008692095.1 Etheostoma spectabile | reverse complement strand
TCTAAAGCTTTCACTAACAAAAAGACACTTTTTTGTGAAGCTAAAGAATGTTTAAAGGCTGGTGAAGTTCACTTGAGGTTGAAAGTCAAGGAGTGGACATGAAGAAGAAGCCCAATAAATAATCTGGCGGGGAATGAATGGAAGTGGGCCGGTAAATACAGTACAAGGCTGATGGGGAAGTGGGAACAGGTGTGCAGATGGGCGGGGGAGGATGGGTGACGGGGAACGGCAGGTGGGAGCAGTGAAATAACAAGAGAGTTAGTACATGCCAGGAGATAAAAGCTCAAGGAAAATGTAAGACCAGGAATTGGCATTGTGACAATTAGCAACTTTTGACATTAATCAAAATGATGTGTCATTACTTTTGACAAACTTTTGACATAATACAGACTATATCAATGGTTCTCAAGTTTTTTTTCAATATTGTACCCCCTTTGACCAGTATTTCTGAGCCAGCTAGAGTAATTTTTGGTAAAAAAAAAGAAAAAAAAGAAATACTATATAAAGAGGAACAATACAGCGATGTGAGCGACAGATTTACTCAACAGCTTTGTACCCAAAAAACATTGAAATGCTAATAAAAATTCAAAACTTAAAAAAATCCAGAAAAACGACAAAACCTTGGAAAAAGAAAGTAAGACCAGAATAGGTCAAAAAAAGTAACAAAAAATCAAAAAAAGAGACACAAATTTCAAAAATACAACAAAAACTTTGGTGAAGAAAACAATAGAAAGAAGGAAAAGGAGTACGGCAATGGGACACTGAGGATACAAAAGTGACAAACAAGTTGTTTGTAAAAATAATCCTTAAATTATGGTCCTTGTCCAGATTTCATTTGCCTAATATATATAAACTTAGGAGTTCCAAGGACCAGCTCAGGACTTCCAGTCAACCTCTCTCTCTCTCTTTCAATTTCAACCAATTATACTTGTTTGCTTTTCTGATGAGACACACTTAAGCTCACACTGATTTTATGGTGACCCATCGCAATGTGAATTCAGTACACTACTTAATTTGTACTGAAGTGTACAGCCAGCCAGACAGAGAGACAGATCCATGCTTTCATTCTTTTTCACATGTTAATTTGCCGGGCAGCAGCGAGTGTGAGCTAAATCCACTGATGGGTTCATTACCAGTAAAAGGCCGTTGAAAACTATATTTATCTTAGCTGGGGTCTGACTGACTGGAAACGGCACAGAGGAAGCAGTTGAATCCTTCAGGAGGGAGAGAAATTGATAGGTGCACTGATGGAAAAATGCCACAATAATGAGAGAGGGAAAGAAGAAAAAAGAGAGACGGAGAAGGAATTTGAGGAAAAGAAATACAAGGACGTTCAATCTGATACAAAGATCTCAACTCAGAGATGACAAATAAGGAAAATAGATTGAGGAATAAATAAATATCAATGGATGTGCCCTTTAGGCCTTCACCACACCGTGCCATATTTGTTTAACAAAGGTTGTCAGGAGGAGAATTTTGTTAGGCTGCGCCCCATCCATCCATGGGAGGTTTTCTTTTCAGCAAGGTCTCCCTCTCTGACCACAGCAGTGGTCTGCTGACGGTCACGCTGCGGCCAAACTCTGGGGCTGCTCGACTTTCTTGGAAGCGTCATTACGACCACATTAAGTGAAAGAGGGAATACCATGTTGTTCTGTTCTAAAGAAGAGGAGGACCTGAAAGCATGTGTGCAGGAAGGAAACGCGCGGCGCGCACGCACAAGCACAGCACACCACACACACACACACACACACACACACACACACACACACACACACACACAGACAAATGACCTCTTGCACTAGAAAAAAAGAGCTGGGATGGGAATCATCACCAAAACAGCTGCTTGCCATGAATAGTATCACCACTGTGTGTACATGTGAGAAAAAGAAAAGAAAGAGAGGGCAAGCATGTGATCTTGCCTCTCGATTGTAATTTCGACAGATGTTTGTCTGTTTGTTGACAGCAGATGTGAACGCCACCTGTTTTCAAGTCTATATTTTGGCAGGAAGAACAAAGAGGCGACTCATACCAACTTTTATAAACATATGACAGGGGACACAGACACAAACAGGTTGACTGTTTCTACCATGTAAGTATGATGCAATGTCCAGGTTAAAAAGTGAGACTAATGCAAGAACCATTCCACTCCAGCTGTCTTTATGAAGTGTACATCAGGCACAAAAACAATACAAATAAAAAGCATTGTTAAATCTACGATCATGTCAGTCTGTGATGAAACTGCAGACATCATTGTGAAAAATAAAAATTAATTTGAGTATGTACATCCTCACCCTGTCAATCTGACTGTTGGAAACTGAAAAGGAAGCTAAAATGGATGGTGTATTTAATTTAGTGTCAATCTAAGAGAAACTGTGCTTTAGCTTCTGACACCAATAATGCAAAAAACCTTTAATCACTATTTAAGATGCTCAAATTTATGCTAAGTTGTATTTTGAACTAGCACAGGATGTAATGAGACAGCTGTAATAGCTGTGATGTATTATTCAAAACCCAATTTTCAGTGTTTCCAGACGTCCAGACAGGCTACTTTCATCAGTTTATTTATTTTAGCACACGTGTTTCAGATTATTTGTCACAGGCATATTGCTACAACTAATCTAAAACACATGTGTGAACTGAATAAAGGCGCTGTAATCTCACTGCACTGTATCTTGTATTTCAATAAATATTTAATCTCAATATTAAACAACCAAAGACATAGATTTACTTGTCAAACTGGGATAAACCAACACCGACAGGGTGTTGTGGTATTTAAAGCATTATCAAGTTTAGGCTACAATCAAGTAAAACATAAGGCTCAACTAATACTACAGGGGTGCTTGATGAAAATATCACAGCAGATATGCACACATGACAAAAAACTAGACTAAGCAAAGGCAACATTAAAATGTCTAAAAGTAATAAATACAACTATTGTATGTCAAAAAACTGAGGCTAAATCAAAAACGTAAACTGTTCTACCGTCACAAACATTTTGGTTGCAGACACTTGAGCTAATCCAGATTTTATGTTTTTTTAATTACATCAAAAGAGGTATAGGAGTCAGTAAAAAGGTTGTTCAATTCACATTAGTCAAACAGTTGTTCTTTTCTCTCCCCAACGTTAATATGAGGGCCTTAAATTTCAGACAACTTTTTGGTGTATATTCCTTAATTTGCTTTGCTGGTTGCAACATCGTTTCTTAAAGGAACACGCCG
>NC_045738.1:4571317-4575682 GCF_008692095.1 Etheostoma spectabile | reverse complement strand
TAGCTTATTCACTGTATCCCCCAGAGTTAGATAAGTCCATACATACCCTTCTCATCTCTGTGTGTGTCGTTACTCTGTCTGACGCACCCACCGCTAACCTAGCTTACTACAGATCCTGGAGGTAACCGGCTCCAACTAGCTACTGATCCCAATAAGTGACAAAATGACGCCAATATTTTCTTATTGACATGTTGTGATTTGTGTAGTCACAGCGTGTACAAATAACAAGGTCACATGAGATAGAGCCATCTTCTAACCGTATACATACTGGGAACTATTCTCACCCAGCCACTTGGGTGGAGTGATTTGCACGCAGCACCTGAGAAGTAGTAGCCGTAGTACGCTAGGCTACCCCTGGGTGTGTCAGACAGAGTTACATCAGGCACGGGGATGACAAGGGTATGTATGGACTTATATAACTACGGGGGATACGGTGAATAAGCTAAAGTCTCAATAAGTCAGCGTGTTCCCTACTGTTCCTTACGTACAATAGGTTGACACGTCATTTATGGAGTCTAGGGGCAATTTGAGGTTATTCAGAGCATTCCTATTGGGGTAAATCTTTGTAATGTTATTTTACCGTCTATCCTGTCATCTCCCTGAACCACACACGTACTACGAATGACGCCGGAAAAACACATAGCATTATGTGTGAGTGTAACATGAGCTAGTTATAGAAATTCGTAATGAAATTTGTCATCAATTTTCTGTATGAGCTTAGAGTTTATGGATGGATTCATAATAAAACTATTCAGTTTTTCACTCTTTGTTCCCCAGAAGTGATGTTAAAACTGGACTGATGAGGAAACAAGGAAGTGTACTTCCATCAGGATTCATTATATGGAGGCAGCCTGTCACAAAACTTGTTTGTTCTCTAAACAGTTAAAAATCAGATTTTTTTCTTTCTTTGTAAATGCATTTGTCTCTAAAAATGGTTTAGCAATCCTCAAATTGACGGAAACTATTTATTTCCCCATTCAAAGGCAATGGGAAACAAATGAATGTTCCCCAGTGGAATCACACAGTGGCTCTGTTCTGGGAAGGCAGTGTGGGCCAGCCAAGAGATCAGACTGGTCATGAATTGGTGTGTGGGCCAGCCTGGGCCTCTGCTGGTAAGGCTCAGCAATGGGTCCTGTAGAGTGGTGGAAATCACTTAAGTCTCAGGGGTGAATAAACAGTGAGGTCTGCTGCTGTAATAGTTGGCAGAGGTTGTAATCACGTTTATTAGCTGCAATGCATCACACACAAGCTAGAATTAAAAGGGAATAACCACAGTAAGCACCTATAAAAAAACATTCTGGTAGCAAAGCAACATGTTTGTTTGGCCAGCATGGAAAATGTCCGATTCTAAGATGATAATATATTAAAAACACTGTCTTTATAGAAACGACAACATCTTGGTTCATAAGAACTTTTTATTTTATTTTGTTGACGTTGTGGTATGTTTTTAGCCATGTTACTGTGAATATGTCTGTCTTTGGTCCAGACTAAAATATCTCGACAAATTGGATGGATTGCCATGAGTACAGACAGTCATGTAATTCATGTAATAACTGTGGTGATCCTACAGTTATTGCATCATTTAACTTTGTCAATACTTTGGTTTATGACCAAGTAGGACTACCTGCAAAAATTAATAACATCTCTATCAGCATTAGCATGTCATTGTGAGCATGTTAGCATGCTGACCTTTTAGCATTTAGGTCAAATTAGACTACAGCTGTGTCTAAGTACAACCCATAGACTGTAGGCTACATTAATATCTTTATACACTGTACAGTCTCTGAAACCACCTCAAAGACTAGTCTTTCTGGACTATACTTCCCAGAAACCGCTTTGACAGAATGTCTGTAATGTCTCTAACTTGTGTTCCTCTCTGTTTTTTCTCCGTGTATCCTTCCTGGTCGTTTCTGACTGTCTTGTCTAGTCCTGTCTAATTTTACTACCTGCCTTGTGTTTCCTGCCTCTGTGATTGTTGTCCCCACCCTGATGTGATTCACTTGTTGTATCATCTGTTCTTCGTTTGCTCGTTACCTCTTGTTTTTAACCTCTGTGTTCCCTTTGACTCTTGTCAGATGCTTTTGTGTTTGTTTGCCGTTCGGTCAGTGTGCTCTTCTTTTGGACCCTTCACTGAGGTATTTTTCCCTTGAGATTTTCCCTTTCCTCTTTGGACCTTCTTTGTATTTTTTGACATTTTTGGATTTTTGCCTTTTTTTGGGATTTAGGACATTGTTTTTTCCTTGTGGCATTTGTCTTTGCATTTTGATCTCTGTGATGGTTTGGACTTTCTGTTTTTGGCAATAAATCCCAGTCAAACGCTCTCCCACCTGCCTGTGTCTTCTCTGCATTTGTGTCCCTAATTCCGCTAAACCACAACAATTATCATTCAAAGCTAAATAGTAGCTTGATATCGCTGATGGAGCTTAAAACAATACTAAAGTAAAATGCCTCAGCATAATAGGCAGTTCAGCAGTGTGGGTCCATAAAGCTCAGTGTTGGCACTAGCTGGCATGGTAGCTCGTAACTCACAATAACAGTGGTAGTCTTAGCTTTTTGTAGGTGATTACTTGCTATTGTAAAAACTGGCAGAGCTGTGTGGCCTAGATCACATAATGGCTGCTGTGTGTTATACAGTATTACAAACCAATAAAACTACACCACAAAGTATGAGTTTGTACCCCAACAGGAAAGTAACTGTTGTGTTGTTTCCTAGGCCAGGATTGTTCAAATTGGTCAACTCTATGGCTGCTCACAATTTTCAAAGTCCTGTGTTTTTCTCAGTATGTTCAGTGGAGAGATGCAACAGATGTAAAAGTGTTTGGCGTAGCTAACAGGGTGGTGACTGTAACGCTAGAACATCTAATGTCAGTACAAGGTTTGAACATCTGGGTGGGAAAGCTAAATTAACAAGGGTCTCACCTCCCTAAAGAATCAGCGTCAAACTGCCCTTGACCAAGATGCCTAAGCATTCGGCAGTAAGCAACAGTAGTATGTGAGTCGTTGAGCATTTCAAGGCTGAGAAATACTGTGTTTGGCTAAGAGTAAAAAGAGGGCTGAATGAAATATTGGGATGAATAAATATTAGCAGTGTCTGGAGAGGCAATGCTTTGCTGAATTTGATTAAAAGTGACAAGGGTACAGTATTAAAAACACTACAGTAATGTTGCTGCTGGAGTTTGGTTGAACCCACCAAGTAGAGCTCCTTTGTAGAACACCCAGGGTTCATGACATCCCTGTGTGCCATTTTACAGCATAGTTTGAGTAATATCTGGCTTTTGTGAATTTTTTGCTAAATGATTCAGTGTACAAAACGTGTGTGATCACACTATAGTCTCGGAGGTCGTCCCTCTGCAGGCTTTGGACCTAGTGTGCGGTGCGCTCGGTCAGGTTCTGGAGGAATTACAAACACGTCCGCTCCCATGGCATCTTTTAGCGGCCTGGATACAAACATAGTAGAGTCTTGTTGCGCAAAGACAGCCTGTCTTCACTCCTGTTTGTGGACCTCAACGTGCCTCCTCTAGACAAATTCAACCCAGTTCCATTCGTCAGAAGCTGGATTAAAGCAGGACCTCACCTCCCTTCTTCCTGGAAACCGGGACGGAAACCACAAGAAGTCGAGCCAAGGCATCTTTGGTCTATTCTAACTTAAGATAAGAGGCTATTTTCTTTATCTTTGCAGTGCCTGAATTGTGATGCTAGAACTGATTGCTGTGCATTAGATGAGTGTGTGGCTTCGGCATACTGCATGGTTATGTAGGCCTTGTGGTTGTTAATGAAGCAGCCTAGCCTTGGAGAAGTTGGTGTGTGTGTGTGTGTGTGTGTGTGTCCGCCGTGCTGTTGTTTGGCTTGTTGTAGGCTGTCTGACAGCATCAGCCAAGTGCTTTTTTCAATTTGAGAGATGGCCTGTTTGCACGGTTAGGCAAATATGCTTTGTGTATGTGTTGTTGATGTATCTGTCTGATCATATTTGCTGTAGATGGATGGTTAAAAAATGTCACATGGTCGTCGTACTGCAGGCTCTCATTTGCAAGTACACCGATTGCGTGCCAGTCTCCGAGCTGAATACAACTGAATACAACTGACTACAACAGTTGATTGCTCTTGTAAGTGCACCAGATTGGTAACAATTATTGTCATGTCAGCATTGTAATGCACAACTTTTCCTCTCCTTGTTATAAAACAACGTGCGTCCAAACAACTTTAGCAAATGCAACTTTCTGTCAGTGTTGCTTTACAAATACTGTAAAAATTGTTGAGTGTGTGACATGTAGGCTTGCATCCACAAAATATTGTAACGTTATAGGCCTACTGCTGGATATTGAGAAAATTTAGATCGGTATTGCAACAATCGGGAGATGGGGGATC
>NC_045738.1:4560792-4571307 GCF_008692095.1 Etheostoma spectabile | reverse complement strand
CCCCCCCCCCAAATATTAATGGGTATTTCGCACACTGACGTTCAGGATGCACAGATTAGCAAAGTATTTTACAGATTTTCAAGGCGATCAGACAGAGACATGTTCAGGGCCTGGACCGAGTTGATGGTGGCTTCAGCTGCAAACAGCCGTTCAAAGCTGTCACCTGTCAACCAAGGTTTCTGTTGCGGTAAGACAGCCTTGAAAAGAGTTGAGTGTATCACGCAGTCCATTCAATGAGGCTTGCAGGGGCTTCATCGATTCTTGGATTAGTTTGGCCGTGTCTTCCTTAAAACCAGTACGTTGGTTGGCTAGTTTTGCAATCAATTGAGGCATAGAGAGATAGTCTCCAGAATGGTTACCTTCAGATTCGTCAGCGATAGTAGCAGCTTAGCTGCTGCGGCCATGGAAGCTAACTTACTTGTTAAGCTAACATTAGATTGTGCACTCGCTTGTCTCTGCTACTCACTCATTTTGTCCCCTCAAAAGACAAGGAACTCCAACTTCTACATTTTGATAAAATATTGGATGTGATTAGGTTACAAGATTTCCATCAAAGCAAAAACAAACTCAAAAGGTCTTGAATATATTTCATGTACAGTATTGCACACAAACAGATTGAGCACAAGTCACATTAGGTTTATCGGAGCAGATAATCAAACAATCATCAATCAAGTCAAATCAGTACCAAAGAAAACAATTATTGCAAGATTGAGTGTTTCACCTAACATACTGTATGTAGTGAAGCTCACACACAGTCCCACATATGGCAACAACATACACACATGATCAGATGTGTAAGCTTGAGGATGTGCTCCTGCTTGTTTTTTAAGATTATTTTTTGGTCTTTTTCCCTTTTACTATAGTGAATAGACAGGAAAGTGGGAGAGAGATGTGACATGCAGCACAGAAAGGGCCGCAGGTCGGATCCGAACCCGGGCCGCTGCAGGACCCAGCCAACAGAGGCTCACCTAGTGGGAGCGATGGGCTTCTGGTTAACTAACTATGCAACAGCCTCAGTGTGAAAGTTAGCAAGCATGTTCTCGGGTACAGTTCACAAGGTATTGCCAAATGATGATTTTTATATTACTCTCCATTACATTATAACTGTTGGATGACACCAAAGCTGAAATGCAGTTTGCTTTCACCTACGTGGGACAACTCTCACTTCTCTGTAGCCCATGAGGAGGCATGAGCATGTGAAGTCTCCAAGAAGTGTATTTGTATCTAGCCAAGCTTTAACAAGACCACTGCTGCTGTGACACACACCTGAGTCACCAATGAAATATTTAATGAAGGTTATGAAGTGAGAGGGAGTGGTAAGTCTTCCTACTGAAACAAAAATGATCATAGTAATACAGCTTAGAACAGCCTACAATGTGTGTTAGGGCGTGGTTCCTTCACGCTCAAGATAACCAAGTGGCATGATTCACTAACATAAATCCACTGATAGGAAATGCCCCATCTATGCTGTCAATAAACAAAACCAGGTAGGATATCCTTGGTGTATGACTAGACTGAGACACCACATTTTAATTGTGTGAGTCATGGATTTCTCTGTGGCTGAGCATTTTCACACCATGATGGTATCCGATCCCTCTTCCTGTTGTATTTCCCAGATCGGTTGGAACAATGACGCTTGTGTGCCAGTTGAGGCGGATGGCTTATTTTCGTTTAACCATTTACTGCAGTCCACTTTTGTTGTTGGTTAACTTTATGTATTTTAGTAGGTTAAAGGTTAAAGCTTGGTGAAATTGAAGTCTAGACAGCTTTTTTGCATTCTGTAGACACTCTCAAACTATCAACTTTATTCAAATCTCGACCCAAATAACAGGGACTTGGGACCAGTCAACAGCGGGCAAGGAGTTCAAATGAGTGGGCACAGCCTGTTCTGGCTGCGCCTAACAATGGGCTTGCCTCCACTAGATTAATTTGATCTCTCCATTTTAGACTAACTGTTGAGTGTCAGAGAAGGGACTGGAGCATTCCCAGGAAGTTTTGGGGAAAACACCCTGGACAGGTCCCCAGTCTAACACTACATTAACAGAGAAATACATTAACACCTATGGGCAATTTAGAGTGTTAAATCCAGCTTCCTCTGGACTGTTGTAAGAAACCCACACGAATTTGAGGAAAATATAGGCTTATCTGGTGATTTATTATGTGTGGTTCTCTCTAGCAACCCTACCATTACTGTGGTGGCTGAGTCGAGCAAAACTCATTTCCACTGACAGTGAAAGCATGGATGTTTGGATTAATCACGTCAACCATCGCCCACTTCAACAAAACAGACCTTAAAAGAGCAGTTAACATTGCAGAACACTCTTGTTCTGAGACAACAGTGCAACTTAAAGATCACAGTTCCTTTGTCTAAAGTTGCAATTGTTTCTATTTCTTAATAAGAAATAAGCTTCAGGGGGCCAGAATCCAGTGAAGGGATATTCCCTGCTTTTTTGCAACCTGCCACACTACAAAGAGCTTTGCTCAGCCAAGCCTCGACCATCAGCCAGCTGCATTGGGCCTCTGAAGGCAACATCAGAGAGCTGAGTGTGGTTGCTGGTGGCTAACCAGTAACCATATTATGAGCTGAGCTCCTAAGTCTCTCTCTAAACCTTCTAGAGGTTCAAAGCAGTGGTGAGGTTTGAGGAGAAAGCCACTCTGTCCTGCTCCCATTCAGATGGTTGAGTATTGTGGTCCAGTGTGAGTGGATTGGCCAAATCAGGTCCATAGTTTATCAATGAACATCTGGAAACTGGGTCTGCGTATGGATGTTGGTTCAAATGGTCAATGATGTTCTTAAATCGAACCTTGTGTTCTGCGGCAGGATTCAGTGAAATTAAAACAATGACAAAACTGCCTTTGATCTGAATTTCTAAGATTGCTCCGAGAGAAAAAGTTGGAAAGAGATGAAGAAGTGTAAGAATTGAGAAATAGTGCCTGACGCTGTTCCCCTAAGGAAAGTATGTCAAGAACTTCACTTCACACCTACAGTATGATGCAAACAACATATCCAATTTTAACAGATTTTCAGTTTTGGTAGACAGCTTTACAGAAAACATGAAAAAAGATAAAGGCGTTTATTGTGTGTGCTCAAGGGTTGTGAGCTGTATTTGAACTAAGGTCACCAAAAAAACACAGTATAAAATTATTCCCCTGGTTTTATTGTCAGGACATTACCAGTAAATACTGCGTACGTGTGTGCGTGCGTGTGTATCGTTTTCAGCCGGGCCCGTCATTCCTGTCTTTAAAGATCCGAAAATCCTTGAAATTTAAAAGAAAAATGTAAAAGTCCTTGAAGGTCGACCAGAACTCCTCCCTGAGTCTTTCATGTCATTTTCCTTCTGACCGCCACTGCCCTTGCATTGATTTAATCTCTCTCTCTCTCTCTCTGGCCAAGACAGTAATAATCATATAATCATCTTGTTAGAGTTCTTGTTGTTAATACAGTTTCTGGTAAATGTAGGACACACACCCTGGAACATGCAATGCCAGTGCTTGTGTATGTAGATTGTGCACATGTGTGTATTTAACTTCCCATGTTCAAGTTGTGCAAACGCCATGTGTGTGTCCTGCAAATGTTATGATCTCTGTGTGTGTTTCTATGCATTTATGTAGGCTACTGTGAGTGTGTGTCTGTTTTAAAGTAGATCTCTGTCCCTCCTAAAAATGTGGTTTAGATGTCCCTGATTCCTGCCACTGGGTAATTTCTTTCCAAGTTTCTGTTTTAGTAATTAACTCTTTTCCCCTGAGGCAGTGTAATATGATTAAAATAGCTAAAGAAAGACAGAAAAATTTTCTTAATTTACCCAGTCTCTGTGTGGATTCTCGGAAGTTTCAACGGTTGATGTGGCTTTGTGATCCGTCATGGTGATTAACTTGTCATAGTAATGTGTGTTCTTTCTAAAATGTTGTAGTAGTAACCACCACCTTCTTACAGCTAAAGATTTTTGGAGACATTGTACTAAAGTTGGTACAATATTTAAGCCTTAATATACTGATGATGTATGCTAGACTCCTGCTAATTGGCTCTACCTGTTCTGTGTGATTGTGATAGTCATTCTTTTAATTCCACAAAATAAGCTCTCAGGATAGGATAACATGAGAGACAGATCCCAGGAATTTGAGAGAGAAAGTTTATTGAGAGGCGGAAAGCAGAAAGTGAGCGGGAAATCACATTTTTGCAGCCTCCATGTGTGACACACCCCACTCAGCCTGCACCCTGCCTGAGCAGCTGGCCAGCTCGCTTGCGAAAGAGGCGCTGCCGAAACCCCCTTTTGTTTTTCTGGCTTTTCCCTTCTTTTTAGTGGGGCATATTAAAACTGTCTTTGGCCTTTCTGTGGTCACACAATGTTCCAATTTCCTCCTCTTCACTTTAAGTCCTCCTCTCTTCTCTCCTCTCCTCTCCTCTTACTGTCTTTATTCTGCCATCACATCAAGAAGCCGCCAAATTAGACGTCTGAAGTCAAAGCTCTAATCATACTACCGGTCCAGTTTCATTGGGTCAATGGAAAGTAGTTTTTCTTAAGAAGGTTATGGGAAATTTGGAGGAAACAATAAATGATACTATACTAGGACTAGCCTTAATGTAAATGAATTGCTATAAAATCATATAAAGGTGTGTGTATTGGACAAGACGAGCCTAATGAGTAGCTGTAAAGTGTTCTGAGAATGTAACAAAATATGGAAAGTAGGGAAAAACAATGATATGTAAGAGCTTGATTTCCAATGATATTGATAAAATGATCATACTGTACGTTGATCAAAAGGATCTGTCCTTATTTCACTCTTACATCTGTGGTTTTGTGAAACTAAACAGCTGGAAATGCAGTAAAAAAAGCCCTGCTGTAAATACAATTTATTCCCATCACATTCATTAATATTTAGGTTTATTCAATTTTTATGTTGTGTTTGATGTATGTTATTTGTATAGCAGAATTGACAGATGGTAAGTCAAAAACAATTTCTTATTAAAGGCTAAATAGAAATATGCACAGAGGCTGGAGGTTCTCACTGCCAATGCTGTTTTCCTTCCAACTTCCCAACACTGAAAGTGCAGCAGCACTTTTCAAGGCCAACGTTAAACTCCCAACATTGGAATAAACTAAAGTTTTTAGCAATTTGAGAGGAACACTAGTACAAATGAACATTTCCTGAGGCATTTTCAAGAAAAAACTTCTGAGCACTGAATTTCAGGAGTAATTTGTGATTAAAAACAAAAACAATATCTTTTTAGTTCTTTACTAATGGATGATTTACACCTTCCTACTCTGGTTTATGAATTAGGTCTTTGAAGTTCAGTGCTTTAAATAGTACTAAACTTTTCCCTTACAAAGTTTGGGTAAAGTGAAAAACCCTACCACACCCATAGATATATCAAATTCAGGCAAAAATACAAAAACACACACGACAATTAGCCAAAGCCATGCCAGGCTTCAGTGATTTAGATGGCGTGAAAACAGACTCATAATATTAAATGAAGCTTTGCATGTCAGACAAGAAAAATCCAACAGATTTATTGAAGTTGCAAATTTCTTTAATTATATGAAATGTGACAGATGGATTGAGTAGTCCAACTGTTTATGTGTTTCTCACAGTGTTTTAGCATATTCTGTATGTGTGTTTGGATGTGACAGGGGAGTTTCCAGATTCCGCAGTCTGATGAATGGGTCACTGTTATGTCCACGTGTGTGTGTGTGTGTGTGTGTGTGCGTGTGTGGTCAACGGTAACATTTGCACACTTAACTTGTTTTCTCATCAATGCAAAATATTCTCCACACTCAAAAATAGATCCGTTCTCGCATCAATGCAGCATCCGACACACACACACACACACACACACACACACACACACACACACACACACACACACACACACACACACACACACACACACACACACACACACACACACACACACACACACACACACACACACACCTTGCTTTTGCTGGATGTCACACTATAACAATATATGAACTGTGTGATTCACCAGAGCTTGTTATTGCACCTGCTAGACATCCCTACTTCTGTCATGCCATAGATCATTTCTGACCCAGAACATCACCCACCACTGGTCAATTTCGTGACTCACGCCGACAGACAAGTGGCAATTTGCTCAGCCTCCAGACACGCGACCATGACTACATACCAACAGGTTCCAAGCTACTGTAGCCACCTAGATTAACAGGCTAAGACTGGCAGAAACCCTTTAGGCCCAGTCAAACATAATGTTTTGGAACCACAATGATTTCTGCCACAAAGCAATGATTCTTGTTCTAAATGAAGACCATGCATCTGTGCGAGGGTGGGCTTTGATCCTGCCACTAATGATGACCAAAACCAGGTTTAGTTGTTGCACTACAGGGCTTTATTTGTTTCAGTAGTGTGGCCAGAGTTCATTAGTCCACTGTAATTCAACTCATGAAAGTGGTCAGTGAACCATATCATTCAAATTTGAAAAGGTTTTGTTGAAAAAATGTTATTCCCTGAATACTGGAAACAGGCGAAGATGTATTTTTGTTGCAGAGCTGCAAACTTTGCTTATTCCTCTAAACGTCGAACAAATGCTATTCTACATACAGACAACAGAGACAGAATGGGATCAATTGAAGCAGAACTGGAGTAAAATACATTACCGTAAGATGATAATCACAGAGGGCTTTAAGAGCAGAGAGCAAGAAAAAAGGATTAATCAAATTGAAGCAAATGTGTCCCGCAGTTAACCAGCCATTTGGGGGCAGATATTGTTAGCTGGGGGGTAGTTACATCTGTGATTTGAGCACTCCCTATGTTGTGCTGTACGTTTCTCCACATGCATGTAAGTTTTTGGACTACCCGTTGCTGTGAGCTTTTACAGTCTGGCCATTTGCCATTACCAGAACTGCAAGACAAACAGCACCGACTGTGTAAGAGCTGCCAATAACATACCGGTAAACAAGTTGTTACATCTACTGGAAATAAATGCTAATGCTAGAAAGCTAGGCTATTTAGTTAGCCCATCTTTTTAGCTTCCACTTTCCAGGTGGAATACAAACCTTAACAGCATGATGGGTTCTCCTGAAAGTTAAATGTTGTAAAGGGACATAAGCTTAAATGGTACATAACCAATGTTATGCATGCTTGTTGAAACAGAGGGGGAAAATGTTGAAAAAGATGGCTATGACATGCTGCAGTCAGTAGGCTACCATGGAAGTTGACAAAGTAAGGATTAGAAAAAAACATGAACAAAAACGAAATTTTGAGTTAAAAGTTTAAGCTTTCAGATCCTCCTGTTTTTTTCTTTTCACTGGAGCAAGGCTGTGTTTGTCCCCGAGCATCCCGGGTGCATCCTGAGTGACCTCTCCAGTCTGCTTTGACGACGTAATGTTTTCTTCCTAATGGTCCTTTTCTCCCAGAGAAGCTCACTGTAGTGTTGCCAGCACCCTGTCTGCTCCTCTCATCAGAACCAGTAAGACGAGGACACAGTCTCTCTCTGTCCTCCTGCTTTTACTTTGGCGCTGTGTATATTTTCTCTAACAGGACAGTGACAGATTTAGCCCATCAGACAAGAAGAGAAGTAGAGACCGACTGGCAAGAGAAACAAAAAAATAAGTGCTGCAGGAAGAAAGTGGGGAGATGGTATTATGATAGAAAAAGAAAGAATATATGGAAGAAAGTTACTGTAGCTCCTGTGGCTCTAAATTGCCCACTTCCAAAAACCCTAAACAGTCTTATGTCAACGCAAATGGTCTGAACAATGATGATGTCAATGGGTCCCAGTCAGAGTCTAGACATATCAAGATGACAGATAATTCTACTGGGAAATGGATGACTGAAATAACACAGTTGTAAGGTTAAATATGGGAAATGTGTGTTAAAATAAAGGCCCGTAAAACTTATTTTCTCAATCAGCTTCTTACTATGAATGAGGTCCAACATGAACAAATACTGTTCTGCCAAAGTTAGATCAGTTTTGACAATTTCACATAAGAGAATGCTGTTTTTGTGCTCTTCTCATTGGTTGAAAGTAGACACAGTTGAACTATTTTTTGTCACATACTTCCATGCGCCTATTAGAGTTGAACACCATTTGGTTCAAAATGCGTTGACAGTCGGTGGATTGTTTGCTTCTGTTGCTAGCTACTGTCAATCAAATCTGATCAATATGACATCAGTGTTGTCTAAAGCCCAAGATGACATCCTCAAATGTCTTGTTTAATCCACAACTCAAATATATTCAGTTTACTGTCATACAGGAGTAAATTGTTCTGTGTGTGTGTGTGTGTGTGTGTGTGTGTGTGTGTGTGTGTGTGTGTGTATATATATATATATACACACACACACACACTCAATTGATAGATTACCAAAATAGTTGGCAATTAATTGAATACCTGACCTAATCATTTAATCGTTGTAGCTGATTAGCTACATTTTTGTGTCAAACTTTAAATAATACATAAGGGTGTTTTTTAAACCTTACCTTTGATTTAGATTCAAGAGATTTAAAAAAGGTTTACTGTCATATGCACAGTTAAGACAATTTACACCATGCAATTAAAAGCTTGCCAACGAATATTTAATAATATAGAGAAATCATTAATCATCATCAAGTTTTCAGGGGCTTTAAACATGTAAGATGGGGTGAATGATTACTATAGGCCTATATTTGATATATATCAGAAAAGGAGTGTGAAAAGAAAACAGCTGTTATTAAATGAGAAGTTGGCGATAATTTGATTCTAATATTTATCATAATTTCAACAGATCTTCTGTATAAAGAGAAGCCCACTGTGAAACAGTCCAAAAGATATAATGTAAATTTAAGCTCAACAAAGATCAATCATGTGGGACATGTTTAGAGACACAGCCAAAATCAGTCTTGGCTCAGCTTTTCAAACTGGACAGATTTTCTTCAGGTGGTGAGAACTTTCAGCAAAATGTGTGACAAAGATTTATATGCAAAAATTGAGTCGAAATACATGAGAAGTACCTCAAGATGTTTCTCCGTCAAACAGCCCACATGTGTAAAAACATGACACATCCATTTGAGGATATGAAAATCTCTTCAAAACTAAAACAATTTTCATCCTCTGCAGACTTATTTATAGTTTTCATAAACTCATTATGAAAGCCTTTTCAAAAGAGATTTGCCTGCCCAAGCCTTTATTTCCACTTAAAATAGTGCCCAGAAAAATAAGGCAAGCTGGTGACTTGGAATATGCTGGTTGCAATGATTATTTTATGAGGAACAGCAAGTATTCCAAGAGTGCAAAATTGTCCAGGGTCCTAATAGAGAGCAGGATAATCCCAAACCCAGAGTCGGCAGCATGAATAAACATTTATATAACGGCTCCAATGTTCCATTAAATCAATCATCCATCCCAATCCGCTTTTCGTTTTTCCTGCTTTACCCCTCCCTTCCTGCTATTTGCCGTATCATATGTTCCACCATATGCCCTGAGGAAAGAGAATATATACGCAAACTTTCATCTGTAAGTGACTTGCTGTCATCACCGTTTGGGTGGAGGGAGAAGAAGGACAAAGATGAAGAGAGAAGGAGTGAGAATAAAGAGAAATGTGCTCAGAGACGTCGCCTCTGTTTAGGTGCAATGGGAAACACGCAGAGGCTGAAATATGCACAGATAGACAGAAAGGTGTCTCACTGTGCATTTCAGTTTATTTCTAGTGGCTTTAGGTGCCCGTGGGTGGGGGGCCCCGGGCTCTGGAAAGAGCAAGCCCTCACAGTTTTGCGGTCACACATTTTGACAACATTGAAGGCCAAGATGAGCACAAGTTAGTCCAGGAGGAGGAATCTGAAATCTGAGCCAGCGGGATGATGGAAAGAAGACAGCAACTCAAAGAACAGATGAGATGAGCACATCATAATAATTATCCAAGCTGTCTGTGATGACCTACAAAGCCCATTAAATCTCTGGAGAAAAGTTGATTCACAAGCATGACCCTGAGCCAGGGAGAAGGAACTAAAGACGACACCCATAGCTGAGCTACTGATGAAGGGAGCTTGTGGTGGCACCTTGGCCAGCAGAAACAGTCTGGAATGCCAAATGTAATAGAAAGCCATTACTGTATTGACACTAAGCCTTTCTAAAAACACAAAAGAAAGTGTAAGGAAAGGATTAAACAACCTGTTTGTCTGTTTAGAGTGTAACAAGCAATCATTAACTAAGGATACTACCTACAGTAATAATTCTAGAATATCTTCCAAGGCCAATAAGTCGGATCTGATTTTTTTTCTTATCGTAATTTACATTACAAGGATTAACTACACTGCAATGCAAGAACAATGCTGTCTATTGATTTTCTATTAGCTTATAGAGGTGGGAATTACCATATTCCATACAATTATTATTATATACAATTATTATATTCTGCAATATATTTCAATTTAAAACCTTTTTTCCAACTTCCAATTTTTCCTTATTTCAAATGATGTCCCCAAGAGGGAAACTTTGTCTATTTCATCTAATAAGATACATTTCTCTGTTTGTCACTTCAATTTTATTGCTGCAAAATGGGATT
>NC_045738.1:4560249-4560782 GCF_008692095.1 Etheostoma spectabile | reverse complement strand
CAAACTGACCAACACATATATATAATAAAAGATTGATACTTGGCGCCTGTGTATTGATACAGTATTACCACTGGAAATATCACAATACTTTCCCCCCCACCCCTATTAGCCTACATGTCTTCTGGTGAGGATTTTGTCCTTTTTAACACAAGCTGTAGGATAAAACTTTCTATCAATCTAGCACAATATCAAGAATATAGCCACCAACTGCATATTTAAGACCCAACAACACAATTTATGTTTTAAGCGAGTCCGCTGGAAACATTAAAAAACAAAAAAATTAGGGGCAGAAAAAGTTTTTTAATAAACTTAGTTTAGCTGTAGCTAGCAAGCAAATTAGCTAAAACAGCTTGCTAGCTACAGCTGGTTAATTAAGAATAATACTAATTTAATTTCTACTGTTTATTGGGTAAATTACAATTTACACACACAAGCCTGAAATACACACACATGTTCAGGACCTAATCATGCACAAATGGAGAGGTGTCAGAGTGTGAGGAGAGGGGGGGCTGCCAGCTGGACCAGCACCCTGA
>NC_045738.1:4556241-4560239 GCF_008692095.1 Etheostoma spectabile | reverse complement strand
GGTACGGTGCCTTGCTCAAGGGCACCTGGCAGTGGTCAGGAGTTGAAGTGGCATCTCTCCAGCTACCGATCCACACTGCATACTTTAGTCCATATGGGGACTTGAATTGACGACCCTCCAGTTTCCAGCCTAACTCCCTACGGACTGGGCTACTGCCACCTAAAAGGTCACTGCCTAGAAATGAGAAGCCTGCTGTTGCCTACCTGCATGTCATGTTAAAAGGTACCTTGATGTTAGGGAAGGTTTTGGTCATGATTAAATGAGAAAACCTTTTACTAAAAAGTAAACAGTTATTCAAAGTAGAGTGGAACTTCTTGAGTTAGCACCGAACCCATGTCAGAGCTGAAGAGAGATGTATGCACACACTTACACTTTCCATGGCACTATTTCAGTATCAAACTACAGCTTGTTAGTTGAGCCTGCTTCATATAAACCAAAATGTTTACATTTCTTTAAATTACAGGCGAGTTATGTGTCATATATTATAGAGGTAATCGAGACATGGAAGCAGAGGAGGAAAAATACAGGCGATAAACATGATGAGTTAGTGGGTGCTCATGTTTTTAAAACCTACTCTCCTCCAAAGCAAGATATGTTTTAACATATCACATGTCATTTAAATCATTTTTGGAAACATTTTTAGATGTTAGATATGTGTTTAGATGTTAGATAGATAAATGTAACTAAATATACAGTTTAGAGCAATTTATTTGGAAAAATGGTTAGGGGGTAACCTTGTAAGATCCCTTTAAGTCAAAGAGAGTTTATTCATGTGGATTCCTGTTTTTTTGCCAAACTTTTTGTGCTTGTTCACATGTATTGGTGTCTTTGTATGAGGCTGGATTTATTTTTGGACACAACTTAATGCTGATTTATGCCATTTCTTCTCTCTGCAGTCAAGAAAACATTTCCCCACCACAACCAGAAAATAAGGAAAACCATGAAGATTAAGATAAATTAAGCAGAGAAAAATATTCTATTTGGAACAACAGAAAAAGGGGACTACAAGTAAATGAAGATCAATGTTATCTCATCTTTAAAAAATAGTGTGTATGCAACAGCTCTCTGGTAAAAAAGCAGACACAGAGCAGAACAAAATTCCCTGAGCCTCCAAAATAACAAAAAAATAACATAAAAAATAGGTAATCCACAACCAAAAGAAAACACAATAAGTGGTTCCTTTCTGACAGGAGAGTTTTAGACAAATCCACTTTCTTGTAGAAAAATGTTCTGGTGACTCCCAAATCCCCTCTTTTAGAAAGCTTTACGACCACTCAAAACGACTGAGTCCATCGTGCACAGACTTGTCCATATGTCCAACTCGATGGACCTCAGACATTCACATACCAGCCCAGTCTCATGGCAGTTCGTGAAATGGTCACGTTATTTCATCTATTTATTTGTGTACAGGTCACGTTAATGTCATTATTTTCGTGTGTTGATGACGAATTTTGAAGTAATGTATTTCAAAGGGAAGCCTATTTTGTGATCACAGAACAATTACGGTAGATAGTATTGAAAAGCCAAAAATCCACGCAGGGAGGTAGGTCGTGGCGGTGGATGGGTCAGAAAACACAGAACTTTCACCCTGGAGACTGGGGATCGCATCTCGCGTGTTGCAGTTCCTTTCTGTGTTTATCTTTTTCCTAACCACATCCGTCCTGTTGTTGTTGCTGGCGTATGGTCTTTCATTTGCTCATTGTCGCGTGCCACAGAGACAGCAGATTGTGTCCCTGCACCCGGGGATTGCGTCCCGCGCGTGGTGGTCCGTCCCGTTGTTGTCGCCGGTATGTGGTTTTTCATTTCCCCGTTGTTGCATCCCCCAGAGACCACGGATCGTGTCCCTGCGCGAGTTTTTGTCACCGCCCTGCGTGTGGGGTTTCATTTGCCTGCTGTTACGTCACCCAGAGCAGCCCAGTGTCATGGCAGTTCGTGAAAAGGTCACGTTCGAAAATAATGACCTGTACAAGTAATAAACAAGAAAATTGTGACTTGTTATTAATCACTGAAATCAAAATATCATGACCATTTCACAAACTGGTGTGAGAACGGGTTGCACATACACACATACCCTTATTGTGATGAATACATTTATGAATAAATGCATGCATGCATACACACACACAAACACACACATACACACAGAATTACACTCACTGCAAGCCATTTTTTCTATTAAAGCAGTCTTTCTTTATTGTGTTGCGTTCTCCCTACACTCTTTGAAGCAGTCAGGTTCGTAACATAATACTGTGCCTCTTATTAACTGCATCAATTTCTTTTCACATTTCCCAATTGAAATGAATCAGCTGCACACCATCAATCATTCGCCTCTCCACCCTTCCTATTGTCTCAGTTTAACAATTTGCCCTTTGGTAGGATTTATAGGGTGACTGTAAGAGTAAAGAGCAGAGTAGGTCTTTTTCGCAAATTGTCACCGCCCGTGGACCCATATTTCAAGCAGCACTACAAACAGCACATTACAGTTTGAACCCACACATCATGATCTCAGCCCACACATCATGGTACAAACTGCAATAGTCTGCTGCTTGCCCTGCCAGTGTAGATACCCTGTCGTTCATTCATACATTTCATACAGCAAACTGAGGCTGACAATGCAAAGGTCAACATTGTTACCTACAGAGAAGTAAGGTGAACAAATGCATGCTGCATATGGTGCATACATGTAATAAATGATTATGGCTGCTAATTCTGAATTCAGACAGAATATCTTACCCATGTTGTAAACACACACTCTCTCACAAACACACAAACACACACAGTTGATGTTGTCATGTTGCCACTACATGTGAACCACCAAGGTTCACACACACATGCATGCACGCACACACACACACACTTACAACACCACACACACACACACACACACACACACACACACACACACACACACACACACACATGTTGTAGATGGTTATGTTCTAATAAGGTTCTGTTTACATTACATGTTGTATTAAAGATACTTCTTGTCATTTCTATTATTATTTACGTTGAAATAAGAGCAGTTAAAACTGTCAGTAAACAGTAAATTAAGGGGGGTAGCAATGACCAGTGTGTAAAGGTTAAGGAAATGGTTCAAGAAGCTTCATTTCACCATCACTAGTTAAATATATCCTGCCTTCATGTAAAGTTGGATTCATGTCTCGTTGTTAAAAAATGAACAACAATGAAATTACATTACAGCAATGGTTTTTTAAAAACAAAAACAAAGCAGAATTGACAGCAGAACTACATTCCATCAATGGTTTTATTTAAAAACCAAATCAAAACCAAACAACAGAAATGACAGCTGAACTAGAACATTGAGTTCCAGTACATTTCCATACAACCCTTTGGAGAGAATAGTCCCACTTTACAGCAGAGCTAAAGCTACTTTTTTTACTAAACTTTTTAGTAGAGCCGTATTGTGATGGGGAAGGAGTTCATTCACTTCCCTCTCATGTTTCTGTCAAATAAATAACTTTAAAATAATTTTATCAGTTATGTTCCAACTATCAGTACAGTAAGATGTGCTGGGATCAGGAGATGCAAATGCACCTTTTCTCTTGCACAAAACTATTTTACTGTAAATAGGCCTAGTAAATGTTGCATAGCCTGTTGCCTAAATTGCACGTGTACAAAACTGACTGCATGTGTAGTGTTTCCTTGCACTGGAGGAACTTTTAAATTGACAATGGGGTTTGCAGTCACTGCACTTGTAATATTCTGCAGCTTCTATCAAAGGATTACATGTGAACATTTGACCAATTATGTCCCCTAAGTCCTGTGGGTTGTTGATCTGAAAAGAAAAATGTATTTCTAATTTTCTTTTTTCTAAATTATTACTATTAGTGGAAATATTGTTAATATTATCATAACTGTACTAGTTGCAGCTTTACTAAGTCAATGGATATATACTGTATATGTGTCTGAAATCCATTAATACTTGATTGATTTATTTGAAAGTACATGATACTGTAGTCTGAAGTCTTGAGATTTGA
>NC_045738.1:4554946-4556231 GCF_008692095.1 Etheostoma spectabile | reverse complement strand
GTTGCAGACCTTTTACATTTTTGTTTATCAAGCACAAAGCAATAATGATGAGTGACCAGAGAAATATTTCTACATTAATTTAAGTTAAATTTGAAAGTTTAGTTAAGTTAGAAATACCTTGCTAGGTGTGCTGCTTGAAACAATAATGTAATGACTAGTGAAGTAATTATTGTTTGAGTGTGTGTGTAGTTGCAGTTTTCACAACGTTGTAATTAGTACACAAACAAGTAATTGAAAAGATGTTTAGATTCCTTTTTGGACCTCGGTCTTCTTTGAAGAAGAAGACCAAACGAAGGAGTGAGAGACCTTTGTCTCCTGAAGACCTCGACCCTCTCACCATCTGGAGGGAGCATGGACGAAGGGGTGAGAGACCTTTGTCTCTTGAAGACCTCGACCCTCTCACCATCTGGAAGGAGCATGGACGAAGGTGTGAGAGACCTTTGTCAAGTGGAGGAATCAACCCTTCTAACATCATGAAGGAGCGCAGGCAAAGGGTTGAGGGCCCTTTGCCTTGTGCAGAAAGCAAGCCCTCTACCACCATGGCAGCAAGAACGAAAGGATGTGAGCTCTCTGTTCTTTGTCAGCAACAACCCTTCTACCATCAAAAAAGGAGCACAGGCAAACGGGTGAGAAACCTTAATCGTTATCTTCTGAAGACAACCAGCCTTTTTCTCCAAGATGGCAGCAAAAAAGAATGGCTAAGAGCCCTTCATCTTCTGAAGACAATGAGCCTTCTACCACAAGCAGGCAGCAAGAACAAAGAGGTGAGAGGCCTTTGTCTTTTGCAGACATCAGCCTTTGTACCACCTTGAGGCCTGACAGAGGAATATTTGAGCCCCTTTTGCCCTGCGTTACCACAGACCTTCCTACCAAGTTGATGCAGGACGGACGACAAGCCTTCTACCAAAAGGATTCAGCAAGAAAAAAGGGGAGAGAGCCCTTCTTCTTCTTTATCTATCTATCTCAGTGCGAGAGAGAGGGCAGGGGATGCTGTTGGTTACAGGTCCCCTCAGAAATTTAAAGAAGATGGCAGAAATAGAAAGGCTGCTTGACCAAAGGAGGGAGCTGGTCCTGTCCAAACGAAGAGTAGAATATAAAGTGGAGAGGGAAGTGAGGAAGCGGAAGATAGAAAGTAAGGAAAAAAAGGAGAAGAAGATGGGTAATATCTTTGAGGGATGCCGCATTCAGCAGATGCTGAAGGTGTGTTCTCAGTATGGCCTTGATTATGACATAAAATATAATGCTAAGAAAAGCCATATAATGATAGTTAGAAGCGATGAGGACA